>NW_027049774.1:0-4049 GCF_025399875.1 Dalotia coriaria
ATGTGTTTTACGCGTTAAAAAGCAGATTAAAAAACTCAAAGGGTGCGCAAAATAAGCATTTTTTTCCCTTTTTTAAAACGTTGAAATCGTTCAAATAGACGCAATAAATTTAAAAAAGAATAATAAAAAATTTGTCATTTTTTTGCTGTTTTTTCGCGTTAAAACGCAATTAAAGCTCAAAAAGTGCTGTTTTGCAAAATAAGCATTTTCAAGCATTTTAGATCGTTGAAATCGTTTAAATAGAACAATATTAATTAAAACGAATAATAAAAAAATTTGTCTTTTTTTGCTGTTTTCGCGTTAAACGCAGATTAAAAATCAAACGTGCTGTTTTTTAAAATAAACATTTTCGGATTTTTAAACCCTTTAAATCGTTCAAATAGACGCAATTTAAAAAAAGAATAATAAAATTTCGTCGTTTTATGCGTTTTGCGTTGCGCAGATTAAAACTCAAAACGTTGTTTTGCTAAAATAATCATTTTCAAGCATTTTAAACGTTGAAATCGTTCAAATAAAAATAATAAAAAAAGAATAATAAAAAATTCGTCGTTTTTTTTGCTGTTTTTCGCATTAAAACCAGATTAAACTCAAAAAGTGCTGTTTTTTTAAAATAAGCATTTTCAAGCATTTTAGACCGTTGAAATTGTTCAAATAGACGCAATATTAATAAAAACGAATAATAAAAATTTTTCGTTTTATGTGTTTTACGCGTTAAAACGCAGAATAAACTCAAAAAGTGCTGTTTTGCTAAAATAACATTTTCGCATTTTTTGATCGTTGAAATCGTTCAAATAGAAAATATTAATAAAACAATAATAAAAAAATTTGTCGTTTTATGCTGTTTTGCGTTAAAACGCAGATTAAAGCTCAAAACGTGCTGTTTTGCTAAAATAAGATTTTCAAGCTTTTGACGGAAACGATCAAAAGACGCAAAAAAAAAAAGAAAAATAAAAATTTCGTCGTTTTATGCTGTTTTTCGCGTTAAAACGCAGATTAAACTCAAAAAGGGTGTTTTGCCAAAAAAAAGCATTTTCAAGCATTTTTAAACGTTAAACGTTTTTAAAAAAAAGAATATTAATAAAAACGAATAATAAAAAAATTTGTCATTTTTTTTGCTTTTTACGCGTTAAAACGCAGATTAAAAGCTCAAAACGTGCTTTTTGCTAAAATAAAACATTTTCAAGCATTTTGATCGTTGAAATCGTTCAAATAGACGCAATATTAATAAAAAAAGAATAATAAAAAATTTTGTCGTTTTTTTGCGTTTTACGCGTTAAAACGCAGAATAAAGCTCAAAACGTGCTGTTTTGCTAAAATAAGCATTTTCGCATTTTAGATCGTTGAAATCTTCAAAAGAAGAATATTAATAAAAACGAATAATAAAAAAGTCGTTTTTGCTGTTTTACGCGTTAAAACGCAGATTAACGCTCAAAACGTGCTGTTTTGCTAAAATAAGCATTTTCGGCATTTTAGATCGTTGAAATCGTTCGGAAATAGACGCGATATTAATAAAAACGAATAATAAAAATTTCGTCGTTTTATGCTGTTTTGCGCGTTAAAACTCAGAATAAAACTCAAAACGTGCTGTTTTACGCGCTAAAATAAAGCATTTTTCAAGCATTTTAGATCGTTGAAATCGTTTAAATAGACGCAATATTAATAAAAACGAATAATAAAAAATTCGTCGTTTTATGCTGTTTACGCGTTAAACGCAGATTAAAGCTCAAACGTGTTGTTTTGCTAAAATAAGCATTTCAAGCATTTTTAGATCGTTGAAATCGTTCAAATAGAAGCAATATTAATAAAAACGAATAATAAAAAATTCGTCGTTTTATGCTGTTTTACGCGTTAAAACGCAGATTAAAGCTCAAAACGTACTGTTTGCTGGAAATAAGCATTTTTCAAACATTTTAGATCGTTGAAATCGTTCAAATAGAAGCAATATTAATAAAAACAAATAATAAAATTCGTCGTTTGCGCGTTTGAAGCGCAGATTAAAGCTCAAAACGTGCTGGAACGCTAAAATAATTTTCAAGCATTTTAGATCGTTGATACACGTTCAAATAGACGCAATATTAATAAAAACCGAATAATAAAAATTTCCGATACGTTTTATGCTGTTTTACGCGTTCAAAAACGCAGATTAAAGCTCAAAACGTGCTGTTTTTGCTAAAATAAGCATTTTCAAGCATTTTAGATCGTTGAAATCCGTTTCGTGAAGCAATATTAATAAAAACGAATAATAAAAATTCGTCGTTTTATGCTGTTTTTACGCGTTAAACTGCAGGTTAAGCTCAAAACGTGCTGTTTTGCTGAAATAAAGATTTTTAAAACGTTGAAATTTAAAAACCAATATTAATGAAAAGTAATAAAACGGTTTTTATCTTTTGGGGTTAAAAAATTAAAAAAAGCTTTTTGTTTAAAACCTTTTCAAGCATTTTTAATTTAAAAGTAAAAAATTTTTTTAAAATTTTTTAAAAAATTTTGTTTTTTTGTTTTTTTTAAAAGAAATCAAAACTTGTTTTTTTGCTAAAATAAACATTTTCAAACATTTTAGATCGTTGGTTTTTCAAAAAAAAAATATTTAAAAAAAACAAAAAATAAAATTCGTCGTTTTATGCTGTTTTACGCGTTTAAAAAGCGGGTTTAAAAAAACAAAACGTGCTGTTTTGCTAAAATAAGCATTTTCAAGCTTTAAAATCGTTGAA
Source organism: Dalotia coriaria (assembly GCF_025399875.1). Classification (NCBI taxonomy): domain Eukaryota; kingdom Metazoa; phylum Arthropoda; class Insecta; order Coleoptera; family Staphylinidae; genus Dalotia; species Dalotia coriaria. The sequence continues at coordinate 2,709 of NW_027049774.1, forward strand.
ATCGTTCAAAAAAGAAGCAATATTAATAAAAAAAAAATAATAAAAAATTTGTCGTTTTTTTGCTGTTTTACGCGTTAAAAAGCAGATTAAAAAAAGGTGTTTTGCTAAAATAAGCATTTTCGGGATTTTAAATCCCTTGAAATCGTTCAAATAACGCAATATTAATAAAAACGAATAATAAAAAAAATTTTGTCGTTTTTTTTGCTTTTCGCTTTAAAAAGCAGATTAAACTCAAAAAGTGCTGTTTTTCAAAATAATCATTTTTAAGCATTTTAATCGTTGAAATCGTTCAAATAGAAACAATATTAAAAAAAAACGAATAATAAAAATTTCGTCGTTTTTTTTGCTGTTTTACGCGTTTAAAACCCGATTAAAGCTCAAAAAGTGCTGTTTTTTCTAAAATAAAACATTTTCAAGCATTTTGAAAACCCTTGAAATCGTTCAAATAGACGCAAATTTAAAAAAACGGGAAAAAAAAAATTTCGTCATTTTTTTTGCTGTTTTTCGCGTTAAAAGCAGAAAAAAACTCAAAACGTGCTGTTTTTTCTAAAATAAACCAATTTCCCAAACATTTTTAAAATCGTTTTTAAAACTTCCCAAAAAGACGCAATATTAATAAGGAAAAAAATAATAAAAATTCGTCGTTTTTTTGCTGTTTGCGTTAAAACGCAGATTGGGTCAAAATGCTGTTTGCTAAAAAAAGCATTTTTTAAAAACATTTTTTTGAAATTGTTCAAATAGAAACAATGTTAAAAAAATTTAAAAAAAAAATTTTTTCGTTTTTTTGCTGTTTTTCTCGTTAAAACGCAGTTAAACTCAAAACGTGCTGTTTTGCTTTAAAAAAGCATTTTTCCTTTTAGATCGTTGAAATGGTTTAAAAAAAAATTTAAAAAAAAAATAATAAAAATTCGTCATTTTTTTTGCTGTTTTGCTTAAAAGCAGATTAAAGCTCAAAGGTGTTTTTCCTAAAAGGGATTTTTTAAACATTTTAGATCGTTGAAATCCTCCCAAAAAGACGCAATGTTAATAAAAACGAATAATAAAAATTTCGTCGTTTTTTTTGCTGTTTTTCCCCGTTAAAACGCGAAAAAAACTCAAAAAAAATGCTGTTTTTCAAAATAAGCATTTTTTAACATTTTAGATCGTTGAAATGTTCAAAAAAGAAGCAATAATGAAAAAAAAAGAAAAATAAAAAGTCAAAATTTTTTGCTGTTTTACGCGTTAAACGCAGATTAAAAAAAACGTGCTGTTTTTTCTTTTAAAAAAAGCATTTTCAAACATTTTAGATCGTTGGGAAAACGTTCAAAAAGACGCAATATTAAATAAAAAAGAATAATAAAA
>NW_027049775.1:0-4046 GCF_025399875.1 Dalotia coriaria
TTGTTTTGCAAAATAATCATTTTCAAACATTTTAGATCGGAAATCGTTCAAATAGACGCATTATTAATAAAACAAATAAAAATTTCGTCGTTTTATGCTGTTTTACGCTTAAACCCGATTATGGCCCAAAAAGTGCTGTTTTGCTAAAAAAAGATTTTCAAGCATTTTTGATCGTTGAAATCGTTCAAATAGAAGCAATATTAATAAAAATGAATAATAAAAAAAATTTGTCGTTTTATGCTGTTTTACGCGTTAAAACGCAGTTAACGCTCAAAACGTGCTTTTTTTTGCTTAAAATAATCATTTTCAAGCATTTTAGATCGTTGAAATCGTTCAAATAGACGCAATATTAATAAAAACAATAAAAATTTCGTCGTTTTTATGCTGTTTTACGCGTTAAAACGCAGATTAAAGCTCAAAACGTGCTGTGTTGCTAAAATAAGCATTTTTAAGCATTTTAGATCGTTGAAATCGTTCAAAAGAAGCAATATTAATAAAAACGAATAATAAAAAAATTTGTCGTTTTTATGCTGTTTACGCGTTAAAACGCAGATTAAACTGAAAACGTGCTGTTTTGCTAAAATAATCATTTTTAAGCATTTTAGATCGTTGAAATCGTTTCAAATAGACGCAATATTAATAAAGAACGAATAATAAAATTTCGTCGTTTTTATGCTGTTTTACGCGTTAACAACCCCAGATTAAAGCTCAAAACGTGCTGTTTTGCTAAAATAAGCATTTTCAAGCATTTGATCGTTGAAATCGTTCAAATAGAAGCAATATTAATAAAAACGAATAATAAAAAATTCGTCGTTTTATGCTGTTTTACGCGTAAAACGCAGATTAAAAACTCAAAACGTGCTGTTTTGCTAAAATAATCATTTTCAAGCATTTTAGATCGTTGAAATCGTTCAAATAGACGCAATATTAATAAAAGCGAATAATAAAAATTTCGTCGTTTTTATGCTGTTTTACGCGTTAAAACGCAGATTAAAAGCTTCAAAACGTGCTGTTTTGCTAAAATAAGCATTTTCAAGCATTTTAGATCGTTGAAATCGTTCAAATAGACGCAATATTAATAAAAACGAATAATAAAAATTTCGTCGTTTTTATGCTGTTTTACGCGTTAAAAAGCAGATTAAAACTCAAAATGTGCTGTTTTTTTTAAAATAAGCATTTTCAAGCATTTTAGATCGTTGAAATCGTTCAAATAGACGCAATATTAATAAAAACGAATAATAAAAATTTCGTCGTTTTTATGCTGTTTTAGCGTTAAACGCAGATTAAAGCTCAAAACGTGCTGTTTTGCTAAAATAAGCATTTTCAAGCATTTTAGATCGTTGAAATCGTTCAAATAGAAGCAATATTAATAAAAACGAATAATAAAAATTAAGCATTTTTCAAGCATTTTAGATCGTTGAAATCGTTCAAATAGAAGCAATATTAATAAAAACGAATAATAAAAAATCGTCGTTTTATACAGTTTTACGCGTTAAAAAGCAGATTAAAGCTCAAAACGTGCTGTTTTGCTAAAATAATCATTTTCAAGCATTTTAGATCGTTGAAATCGTTCAAATAGACGCATTATTAATAAAAACAAATAAAAAATTTCGTCGTTTTTTTGCTGTTTTACGCGTTAAAACGCAGATTATGGCTCAAAACGTGCTGTTTTGCTAAAATAAGCATTTTCAAGCATTTTAGATCGTTGAAATCGTTCAAATAGAAGCAATATTAATAAAAATGAATAATAAAAAAATTCGTCGTTTTATGCTGTTTTACGCGTTAAAACGCAGATTAACGCTCAAAACGTGCTGTTTTGCTACAAAATAATCATTTTCAAGCATTTTAGATCGTTGAAATCGTTCAAATAGACGCAATATTAATAAAACGAATAATAAAAATTTCGTCGTTTTATGCTGTTTTAGCGTTAAAACGCAGATTAAAACTCAAAACGTGCTGTGTTGCTAAAATAAGCATTTTTTAAACATTTTAGATCGTTGAAATCGTTCAAAGAGAAGCATATTAATAAAAACGAATAATAAAAATTCGTCGTTTTATGCTGTTTTACGCGTTAAAACGCAGATTAAAACTGAAAACGTGCTGTTTGCTAAAATAATCATTTTCAAGCATTTTAGATCATTGAAATCGTTCAAATAGACGCAATATTAATAAAAGAACGAATAATAAATATTTCGTCGTTTTATGCTGTTTTACGCGTTAACACGCAGATTAAAGCTCAAAACGTGCTGTTTTGCTAAAATAAGCATTTTCAGCGTTTTGCCATCGTTGAAATCGTTCAAATAGAAGCAAATATTAATAAAAACGAATAATAAAAATTACGTCGTTTTTATGCTTATTTTACGCCGTTAAAACGCAGATTAAAGCTCAAAACGTGCTGTTTGCTAAAATAATCATTTTTCAAGCATTTTAGATCGTTGAAATCGTTCAAATAGACGCAATATTAATAAAAACGAATATTAAAAATTTCGTCGTTTTTATGCTGTTTTTACGCGTTAAAGAAAAACGCAGATTAAAACTCAAAACGTGCTGTTTTTGCTAAAATAAGCATTTACAAACATTTTAGATCGTTAGAAGTCGTTCCAGAGAAATATAAAGCAATAATAATAAAAACGAATAATAAGTGCTTCGTTTTATGCTGTTTACGCGTTAAAAGCACAGATTAAAGCTCAAAACGACGTTTTTGCTAAAATAATCATTTTCAAGCATTTTTTAGATCGTTGAAATCGTTCAAATAGACGCAATATTAATAAAAACAAATAATAAAATTTCGTCGTTTTTATGCTGTTTTTACGCGTTAAACGCAGATTAAAGCTCAAAACGATGCTGTTTTGCTAAAATAATAAGCATTTTCAAGCATTTTAGATCGTTGAAATCGTTCCAAAATAGAGCAATATTAATAAAAACAGATAATAAAAATTCGTCGTTTTATACTTACGTTTTACGCGTTAAAACGCAGATTAAAGCTCAAAACATTAACATTTTGTTAAAATAATCATTTTCAAGCAATTTAGATTGTTGAAATCGTTCAAATAGACGCAATATTAATAAAAAGGCAGATAATAAAAATTTCGTCGTTTTTATGCTGTTTTACGCGTTAAAACGCAGATTAAAGCTCAAAACGTGCTGTTTTGCTTTAAAATTAGCATTTTCAAGCATTTTTAGATCGTTGAAATCGTTCAAATAGAAGCAATATTAATAAAAACGAATAATAAAATTCTTCGTTTTTATGCTGTTTACGCGTTAAAACGCAGATTAAAGCTCAAAACGTGCTGTTTTGCTAAATAATCATTTTCAAGCATTTTGAGATCGTTGAAATCGTTCAAATAGACGCAATATTAATAAAAACGAATATTAAAAAGAAATTTCGTCGTTTTTATGCTGTTTACGCGTTAAAACGCAGATTAAAACTCAAAACGTGCTGTTTTTGCTAAAATAAACATTTTTCAAGCATTTTATATCGTTGAAATCGTTCAAATAGAAGCAATATTAATAAAAAACGAATAATAAAGAGTTCGTGCGTTTTATGCTGTTTACGCGTTAAAACGCAGATTAAAGCTCAAGGAAACGTGCTGTTTTGCTAAAATAATCATTTTCAAACATTTTAGATCGGTGAAATCGTTCAAATAGACGCAATATTAATAAAACGAATAATAAAAATTTCGTCGTTTTTATGCTGTTTTACGCGTTAAAACGCAGATTAAAAACTCAAAACGTGCTGTTTTTTCTAAAAAAGCATTTTCAAACATTTTAGATCCCTTTTAAATCCCGTTCAAAATAAAAGCAATAATAATAAAAACGGGAAAAATAAAAAAATTTGTGGTTTTTTTGCTGTTTTTCCCTTAAAAGCAAAAATTAAATCAAAACGTGCTGTTTTTCTTAAAAAATAAAACATTTTCAGGCATTTTAGATCCCCTTTTAAATCCCCTTCAAATAGACGCAATATTAATAAAAAAGAATAATAAAAAAATTTTGTCCCTTTTTTTTTGCTGTTTTACGCGGGTTTAAAAAGCAGATTAAAAACTCAA
>NW_027049776.1:0-4038 GCF_025399875.1 Dalotia coriaria
AATTTGTGTTTTATGCTGTTTTACGCGTTAAAACGCAGATTAAAAGCTCAAAACGTGCTCTTTTGCTAAATAAAGCATTTTCAAGCATTTTAGATCGTTGAAATCGTTCAAATAGAAGCAATATTAATAAAAACAGATAATAAAAAATTCGTCGTTTTTATGCTGTTTTACGCGTTAAAAAGCAGATTAAAAGCTCAAAACGTGCTGTTTTGCTAAAATAAGCATTTTCAAGCATTTTAGATCGTTGAAATCGTTCAAATAGACGCAATAAAAAAAAAAAATGTGCTGTTTGCTAAAATAAGCATTTTCAAGCATTTTAGATCGTTGAAATCGTTCAAATAAACAATATTAATAAAAACGAATAATAAAAATTTCGTCGTTTTTATGCTGTTTTGCGTTAAAACGCAGATTAAAGCTCAAAACGTGCTGTTTTGCTAAAATAAACATTTTCAAGCATTTTAGATCGTTGAAATCGTTTAAATAGAAGCAATATTAATAAAAACGAAAAATAAAAATTCGTCATTTTTATGCTCTTTTTCGCGTTAAAACGCAGATTAAAACTCAAAACGTGCTGTTTTGCTAAAATAAGCATTTTCAAGCATTTTAGATCGTTAAATCACTCAAATAGACGCAATATTAATAAAAACGAATAATAAAATTTCGTCGTTTTTATGCTGTTTACGCGTTAAAAAGCAGAATAAAGCTCAAAACGTGCTGTTTTCTAAAATAAGCATTTTCAAACATTTTTAGATCATCGAAATCGTTCAAATAGACGCAATATTAATAAAAACGAATAATAAAAATTCGTCGTTTTTTATGCTGTTTTACGCGTTAAACGCAGATTAAAACTCAAAACGTGCTGTTTTGCAAAATAAGCATTTTCAAGCATTTTTTGATCGTTGACATCGTTCAAAATAGAAGCAATATTAATAAAAACGAATAATAAAAATTTCGTCGTTTTATGCTGTTTTACGCGTTAAAACGCAGATTAAAACTCAAAACGTGCTGTTTTGCTAAAATAAGGGATTTTCAAGCATTTTAAATCGTTGAAATCGTTTAAATAGAAGCAATATTAATAAAAACGAATAATAAAAATTCGTCATTTTTATGCTGTTTTACGCGTTAAAACGCAGATTAAAGCTCAAAACGTGCTGTTTTGCTAAAATAAGCATTTTCAAGCATTGTAGATCGTTGAAATCGTTCAAAAAAGACGGAATATTATAAAAACGAATAATAAAAATTTCGTCGTTTTTATGCTGTTTTACGCGTTAAAACGCAGAATAAAGCTCTAAACGTGCTGTTTTGCTAAAATAAGCATTTTCAAACATTTTAGATCGTTGAAATCGTTCAAATAGAACAATATTAATAAAACGAATAATAAAAATTCGTCGTTTTTATGCTGTTTTACGCGTTAAAACGCAGATTAAAACTCAAAAAGTGCTGTTTTTCCAAAAAGCATTTTCATGCATTTTAGATCGTTGAAATCGTTCAAATAGACGCAATATTAATAAAAACGGTAATAAAAAAATTTGTCGTTTTTTATGCTGTTTTACGCGTTATAACGCAGATTAAAAACTCAAAACGTGCTGTTTTGCTAAAATAAGCATTTTCAAGCATTTTAGATCGTTGAAATCATTCAAATAGAAACAATATTTAAAAAAAAAGCCAAAAAAAAAATCGTCGTTTTTATGCTGTTTTACGCGTTAAAAAGCAGATTAAACTCAAAACGTGCTGTTTTGCTAAAATAAGCATTTTCAAGCATTTAGATCGTTGAAATCGTTCAAATAGAAGCAATATTAATAAAAACGAATAATAAAAAATCGTCGTTTTTATGCTGTTTTAGCGCGTTAAAACGCAGATTAAAGCTCAAAACGTGCTGTTTTGCTAAAATAAGCATTTTCAAGCATTTTAGATCGTTGAAATCGTTCAAATAGACGCAATATTAATAAAAACGAATAATAAAAATTTCGTCGTTTTTATGCTGTTTTTTCGCGTTAAAACGCAGAATAAAACTCAAAACGTGCTGTTTTGCTAAAATAAACATTTTCAAGCATTTTAGATCGTTGAAGTCGTTCAAATAGAAGATAAAAACGAATAATAAAAATTCGTCGTTTTTATCGCTTTTACGCGGTTAAAACGCATATTAAACTTCAAAACGTGCTGTTTTGCTAAAATAAAACATTTTCAAGCATTTTAGATCGTTGAAATCGTTCAAATAGAAGCAACATTAATAAAAACGTTAAAAAAATTTCGTCGTTTTATGCTGTTTACGCGTTAAAAACGCAGATTAAAGCTCAAAACTGCTTTTTGCTAAAATAAAACATTTTCAAGTAGTTTTTGATCGTTGAAATCGTTCAAATAGACGCAATAAAATAAAAAACGAATAATAAAAATTTTGCATGTTTTTATGCTGTTTACGCTTTAAAACGCAGAATAAAGCTCAAAACGTGCTGTTTTGCTAAAATAAGCATTTTCAAGCATTTTTTGATCGTTGAAATCAGTTCAAATAGACGATATTAATAAAAACGAATAATAAAAATTTCGTCGTTTTATGCTGTTTACGCGTTAAAACGCAGATTAAACTCAAAACGTGCTGTTTTGCTAAAATAGCATTTTCAAGCATTTTTAGATCGTTGAAATCGTTCAAATAGACGCAATATTAATAAAAACGAATAATAAAAATTCGTCGTTTTTATGCTGTTTTACGCGTTAAAACGCAGATTAAAAAGCTCAAAACATGCTGTTTTGCTTAAAAAAAAAGCATTTTCAAGCATTTTAGATCGTTGAAATCGTTCAAATAGAAGAATATTAATAAAAACGAATAAAAAAAAATTATGGATTTTATGCTGTTTACGAGTTAAACGCAGATTAAATAAACGTGCTGTTTTGTTAAAATAAGCATTTTCAAGCATTTTAGATCGTTGAAATCGTTCAAATAGACGCAATATTAATAAAAACGAATAATAAAAATTTCGTCGTTTTTATTTCTTTTTTTACGCGTTAAAACGCAGATTAAAAGCTCAAAACGTGCTGTTTTGCTAAAATAAGCATTTTCAAGCATTTTAGATCGTTGAAATCGTTCAAATAGAAGCAATATTAATAAAAACGAATAATAAAAATTATCGTTTTATGCTGTTTACGAGTTAAAACGCAGATTAAAGCTCAAAACGTGCTGTTTTGTTAAAATAAGCATTTTTCAAGCATTTTAGATCGTTGAAATCGTTCAAATAGAAGCAATATTAATAAAAACGAATAATAAAAATTCGTCGTTTTATGCTGTTTTACGCGTTAAAACGCAGATTAAAACTCAAAACGTGCTGTTTTGCTAAAATAAGCATTTTCAAGCATTTTAGATCGTTGAAATCGTTCAAATAGAAGCAATATTAATAAAAACAAATAATAAAAATTTCGTCGTTTTTATGCTGTTTACGCGTTAAAACGCAGATTAAAGCTCAAAACGTGCTTTTTGCAAAATAAGCATTTTCAAGCATTTTAGATCGTTGAAATCGTTCAAATAGACGCAATAAAAAAAAACGAATAATAAAAATTTCATCGTTTTTATGCTGTTTTACGCGTTAAACGCAGAATAAAGCTCAAAACGTGCTGTTTTGCTAAAATAAGCATTTTCAAGCATTTTAGATCGTTGAAATCGTTCAAATAGACGCAATATTAAAAAAAACGAATAATAAAAATTTCGTCGTTTTATGCGTTTTACCGTTAAACGCAGATTAAAACTCAAAACGTGCTGTTTTGCAAAATAAAGCATTTTCAAGCATTTTAGATCGTTGAAATCGTTCAAATGAAGCAATATTAATAAAAACAATAATAAAAATTCGTCGTTTTTATGCTGTTTACGCGTTAAAACGAGATTAAACTCAAAACGTGCTGTTTTAGCAAAATAAAAGATTTTCAAGCATTTTAGATCGTTGAAATCGTTCAAATAGAAGCAATAAATAAAACGAATAATAAAAATTTTACCCTTTTTTTGCTGTTTTCGCGTTAAAACGCGAATAAAGCTCAAAACGTGCTGTTTTGCTG
>NW_027049777.1:0-4026 GCF_025399875.1 Dalotia coriaria
AACGCGAAAACAGCATAATTGACGAATTTTTATTATTCGTTTTTTTTTAATATTTCTTCTATTTAAACAATTTCAACAATCTAAAATGCTTGAAAATGCTTATTTTAGCAAAACAGCACGTTTTGAGCTTTTTAAACTGCGTTTTAACGCGTAAAACAACATAAAAACGACGAATTTTTATTATTCGTTTTTTTTAATATTGCGTCTATTTGAACGATTTCACGATCAAAATGCTTGAAAATGCTTATTTTTTGCAAAACAGCACGTTTTTAGCTTTAATCGCGTTTTAACGCGTAAAACAGCATAAAACGACGAATTTTTATTATTCGTTTTTTTATTAATATTGCTTCTATTTGAACGATTTCAACGATCTAAAATGCTTGAAAATGCTTATTTTAGCAAAACAGCACGTTTGAGGGTTTAATCTGCGTTTTAACGCGTAAAACAGCATAAAAACGACAATTTTTATGATTGGTTTTATTAATATTGCGTCTATTTGAACGATTTCCCAAAGATCTAAAATGCTTGAAAATGCTTATTTTAGCAATACAGCACGTTTTGAGCTTTTTAAACTGCGTTTCACCCCGTAAAACAGCATAAAAAAGACGAATTTTTATTATTCGTTTTATTAATATTGCTTCTATTTGAACGATTTCAACGATCTAATATGCGAAAATGCTTATTTAGCAAAACACCACGTTTTGAGCTTTATTCTGCGTTTTAACGCGTAAAACAACATAAAACGACGCAATTTTTTTTATTCGTTTTTTTATTAATTTGCGTTTTTTTGAACGATTTTTAAAGATCTAAAATGCTTGAAAATGCTTATTTTAGCAAAACAGCACGTTTTGAGCTTTAATCTGCGTTTTAACGCGTAAAACAGCATAAAAATGAGAAATTTTATTATTCGTTTTTATTAATATTGCGTCTATTTGAACGATTTCAACGATCTAAAATGCTTGAAAATGCTTATTTTAGGCAAAACAGCACGTTTTTAGGTTTAATCTGCGTTTTAAGCGTAAAACAACATAAAAACGACGAATTTTATTATTCGTTTTTATTAAATTGCTTCTTTTGAACGATTTCAACAATCTAAAATGCTTGAAAATGCTTATTTTAGCAAAACAGGGACGTTTTGAGCTTTATTCTGCGTTTTAACGCGTAAAACACATAAAACGACGAAATTTTATTATTCGTTTTTTAATATTGCGTCTATTTGAACGATTTCAACGATCTAAAATGCTTGAAAATGCTTATTTTAAAACAGCACGTTTTGAGCTTTTTAAACTGCGCTTTAACGCGTAAAACAGCATAAAACGACGAATTTTTTATTATTCGTTTTTATTAATAATGCTTCTATTTGAACGATTTCAACGATCTAAAATGCTTGAAAATGCTTATTTAGCAAAACAGCACGTTTTGAGCTTTAATCTGCGTTTTAACGCGTAAAACAGCATAAAACGACAAATTTTTTATTACGTTTTTTATTAATATTCTTCTATTTGAACGATTTCCCAAATATCAAATGCTTGAAAATGCTTATTTTAGCAAAAAAGCACGTTTGGCTTTTTCGGTTTTCGCGTAAAACCAAAAAGCCGAAAATTTTTTTTTTTTTTTAAAATTGCTCTATTTGAACGATTTCAACGATCAAAAGCGAAAAGTAAAGAAACAGCACGTTTTTAGCTTTAATCTGCGTTTTAACGTAAAACGCATAAAAGACAAATTTTTATTTTCGTTTTTTTTTAATATTCTTTATTTGAAAGTTTCAACATCTAAAATGCTTGAAAATGCATTTAGCAAACGCCGTTTTGAACTTTTATTTTGCCCTTTTTAACCCTAAAACAGCTAAAAGCCGTTTTTTTTTCGTTTTTATTTTTGCTTTTAAAAAGTTTCAACGATTTAAAAAGTTAAAAAATTTTTTTGAAAAAAAGCTTTTGATTTTTTAAACTGCTTTTTTAAAAAGTAAAAAAAAAAAAGAGAATTTTTTATTATTCGTTTTTTTTTTTAAAAGCTTCTATTTAAAAAATTTAACAAACAAAAAAGCTTGAAAATCTTAAAAAAAACACGTTTTGAGCAATCGCGTTTTAACGCGTAAAAAACATAAAACGCAAAATTTTATTATTCGTTTTTATTATTTTTCTATTTGAACGATTTCAACGATTAAAAAAGCGAAAATGCTTATTTTACCAAAAAACACGTTTTGAGCAATCTCGTTTTTCCGTAAAAAAACTAAAACGACGAATTTTTATTATTCGTTTTTTTTTTCGTCTATTTGAACGATTTCAACGATCTAAAAAGCTTGAAAATCTTTTTAGCAAAACATCCGTTTTGAGCTTTAATCAGCGTTTTAACGCGTAAAACAACATAAAAAACGTAAATTTTATTATTCGTTTTTATTAATTCGTCTATTTGAACGATTTCGGGTCAAAATGCTGAAAATGCTTATTTAGCAAAACAGCCGTTTTGACTCAATCTGCGCTTTTAACGCGTAAAACGGCATAAAACGACGAATTATTTTTTTTATTAATATTGCTTCATTTGAACGATTTCAACGATCTAAATGCTTGAAAATGCTTATTTTAGCAAAACAGCACGTTTGAGCTTTTAATCTGCGTTTTAACGCGTAAAACAGCATAAACGACGAATTTTTACTATTCGTTTTATTTTTAATATTGCGTCTATTTGAAATTTAAGCGATCTAAAATGCTGAAATTCTAATTTTTGTAAAACAGCACGTTTAGCTTTTAATCAGCGTTTAACGTAAAACTAAAACGACGGAATTTTAATTATTCGTTTTATTAATATTGCGTAGAACGGTTTAACGATCTAAAATTGAAAGTTATTTTAAGAAAACATACGTTTTGAGCTTTAATCAGCGTTTTAACGTAAAACAGCATAAAACGACGAAATTTTATTAGTTTTATAAAAGACGATTTAACGATAAATGTTAAATGCTTATTTTAGCAAAACAGCACGTTTTGAAGCTTCAATCTGCGCTTTTTAAAGCGTAAACGATAAAACGGCGAATTTTTGTATTCATTTTTTTATTAATATTCTTCTTTTGAACGATTTCAACGATCTAAAATGCTTGAAAATGCTTATTTTTAGCAAAACAGCACGTTTTGGTTTAATCTGCGTTTTAACCGTAAAACAGCAAAAACGACGAATTTTTTATTATTCGTTTTTATTAATATTGCTTCTATTTGAACGATTTCAACGATTTAAAATGCTTGAAAATGCTTATTTTTAGCAAAACAGCGCGTTTTGAGCTTTAATCTGCGTTTTAACCCGTAAAACAGCAAAAACGACGAATTTTTTATTATTCGTTTTTATTAATATTGCGTCATTTGAACGATTTCAACGATCTAAAATGCTTGAAAATGCTTATTTTAGCAAAACGGACGTTTTGAGCTTTAATCCGTTTCAACGCGTAAAAAAGCATAAAAAAGACGAATTTTTTATTATTCGTTTTTTTAATATTTGCTTCTATTTGAACGATTACGATCTAAAATGCTTGAAAAGCTTATTTTAGCAAACAGCCGTTTTGAGCTTTATTCGCGTTTAACGCGTAAAAAACCATAAACGACGAAATTTTATTATTCGTTTTTATTAATATCCCATTTAGACGATTTCAACGATCTAAAATGGCTTGAAAATGCTTATTTTAGCAAAACGGGACGTTTGAGGCTTTAATTGCGTTTTAAAGTAAAACAGCAATAAAAAAGACGAATTTTTAATTCGTTTTTATTTAAATTTCGTCTATTTGAACGATTTCAACGATCTAAAATGCTTGAAAATGCATTTTTAAAAAAATCGTTTTTGAGCTTTAATCAGCGTTTTAACGCGAAACACATAAAACGACGAAATTTTTTATTTCGTTTTATTAATATTGCGTCTATTTGAACGATTTCAACGATCAAAAAATGCTTGAAAATCTTATTTTTGCAAAACAGCCGTTTTGAAGCTTCAATCCGGTTTAAGCTAAAAGCAAAACAAAATCGTTTTATTAAATCGTCTTTTGCGTTT
>NW_027049778.1:0-4023 GCF_025399875.1 Dalotia coriaria
TTAATTTTTCGTTATTACGATTCAAACTAAAATGCTTGAAAATGCTTATTTTAGCAAAACAGCACGTTTGACTTATCTGCGTTTTAAGCGTAAACGATAAAACGACAAATTTTATTATTCGTTTTTTTTTTATTGCGTCTATTTGAACGATTTCAACGATCTAAAATGTTGAAAATGCTTATTTTAGCAAAACAGCACGTTTTGAAGCTTTTAATCTGCGTTTTAACGCGTAACACGCATAAAACGACAAAATTTTTATTATTCGTTTTATATTTTTATTGCGTCTATTTGAACGATTTCAATGATCTAAAATGCTTGAAAATGCTTATTTTAGCAAAACAGCACGTTTTGAGCTTTAATCTGCGTTTTAACGCGTAAAACAGCATAAAACGACGAAATTTTTATTATTCGTTTTTATTTTATTGCGTCTATTTGAACGATTTCAACGATCTAAAATGCTTGAAAATGCTTATTTTAGCAAAACAGCACGTTTTGAGACTTTAATCTGCGTTTTAACGCGTAAAACAGCATAAAACGACGAAATTTTTATTATTCGTTTTATATATTTTATTGCGTCTATTTGAACGATTTCAATGATCTAAAATGCTTGAAAATGCTTATTTTAGCAAAACAGCACGTTTTGAGCTTTTAATCTGCGTTTTAACGCGTAAAACAGCATAAAACGACGAATTTTTATTATTCGTTTTTATTATTATTGCTTCTATTTGAACGATTTTAACGATCTAAAATGCTTGAAAATGCTTATTTTAGCAAAACAGCACGTTTTGAGCTTTAATCTGCGTTTTAACGCGTAAAACAGCATAAAACGACAGAAATTTTTATTATTCGTTTTTATTAATATTGCGTCTATTTGAACGATTTCAACGATCTAAAATGCTTGAAAATGCTTATTTTAGCAAAACAGCACGTTTTGAGCTTTTAATCTGCGTTTTAACGCGTAAAACAGCATAAAACGACGAATTTTTATTATTCATTTTATTAATATTTAGCTTCTATTTGAACTGATTTCAACGATCTAAAATGCTTGAAAATGCTTATTTTAGCAAAACAGCACGTTTGAGCTTTAATCTGCGTTTTAACGCGTAAAACAGCAATAAAACGACAATTTTATTATTCGTTTTATTAATATTGCTCTATTTGAACGATTTCAACGATCTAAAATGCTTGAAAATGCTTATTTTAGCAAACAGCACGTTTTGAGCTTTAATCTGCGTTTTAACGCGTAAAACAGCATAAAAACGACGAATTTTTATTATTTGTTTTATTAATTTTTTGCTTCTATTTGAATGATTTCAACGATCTAAAATGCTTGAAAATGCTTATTTTAGCAAAACAGCACGTATTGAGCTTTAATCAGCGTTTTAACGCGTAAAACAGCATAAAAACGACGAATTTTTATTATTCGTTTTATTAATATTGCTCTATTTGAACGATTTCAACGATCTATAATGCTTGAAAATGCTTATTTTAGCAAAACAGCACGTTTTGAGCTTTATTCTGCGTTTTAACGTAAAACAGCATAAAAACGACAAAATTTTATTATTCGTTTTATATTTTATGCGTCTATTTGAACGATTTCAACGATCTAAAAATGCTGAAAATGCTTATTTTGCAAAACAGCACGTTTTGAGTTTTAATCCGTATTAACGCGTAAACAGCATAAAACGACGAAATTTTTATTATTCGTTTTTAAATTGCGTCTATTTGAACGATTTCAACGATCTAAAATCTTGAAAATGCTTATTTTAGCAAAACAGCACGTTTTGAGCTTACTGCGTTTTAATGCGTAAAACAGCATAAAACGACGAAATTTTATTATTCGTTTTATTTTATTGCGTCATTTGAACGATTTCAACGATCTAAAATGCTTGAAAATGCTTTTTTGAAAACAGCCCTTTTGAGCTTTTTAAACTGCGTTTAACGCGTAAACAGCATAAAACGAAAAATTTTATTATTCGTTTTATATTTTATTGCGTCTATTTGAACGATTTCAGATCTAAAATGCTTGAAAATGCTTTATTTTAGCAAAACAGCACGTTTTGAGCTTTAATCTGCGTTTTAACGCGTAAAACAGCATAAAAACGACGAAATTTTTATTATTCGTTTTTATTTTATTGCGTCTATTTAAAAGATTTCAACGATCTAAAATGCTGAAAATCTTATTTTAGCAAAACAGCATCGTTTGAGGGTTTATTCTGCGTTTTAATGCGTAAAAAAGGGATAAAACGACGAATTTTTATTATTCGTTTTTATTAATATTGCTTTATTGAACGATTTCAGATCTAAAATGCTTAAAATGTTTATTTAAAACAAAACAGCACGTTTTGAGCTTTAAACTGGTTTTAACGCGTAAAACAGCATAAAAACAACGAATTTTTTATTCATTTTTTTTTAATATTGCTTATTTGAACGATTTCAACGATTTTAAAATGCTTGAAAATGTTTTTTTTAGCAAAACAGCACGTTTTGAGCTTTAATCTGCGTTTTAACGCGAAAACAGCATAAAACGACGAATTTTTATTATTCGTTTTTATTAATATTGCTTCTATTTGAACGATTTTAACGATCTAAAATGCTTGAAAATGCTATTTTAGCAAAACAGCACGTTTTGAGCTTTTAATCTGCGTTTAACGCGTAAAACAGCATAAAAACGACGAAATTTTATTATTCGTTTTTATTAATATTGCGTCTATTGAACGATTTCAACGATCTAAATGCTTGAGAATGCTTATTTTAGCAAAACAGCACGTTTTGAGCTTTAATCTGCGTTTTAACGCGTAAACAGCATAAAAAACGACGAATTTTTATTATTCGTTTTTATTAATATTGCTTCTATTTGAACGATTTCAACGATCTAAAATGCTTGAAAATGCTTATTTTAGCAAAACAGCACGTTTTGAGCTTTAATCTGCGTTTTAACGCGTAAAACAGCATAAAAACGACGAAATTTTTATTATTCGTTTTTATTAATATTGCGTCTATTTGAACGATTTCAACGATCAAAATGCTTTGAAAATGCTTATTTTAGCAAAACAGCACGTTTTGAGCTTTTAATCTGCGATTTAACGCGTAAAACAGCATAAAACGACGAAATTTTTATTATTCGTTTTTAGTAATATTGCGTCCATTTGAACGATTTCAACGATCTAAAATGCTTTAAAATGCTTATTTTAGCAAAAACAGCACGTTTTGAGCTTTAATCTGCGTTTAACCTAAAACCTAAAAAAAATTTTTTTTCGTTTTTTATTAATTTGCCTTTTTTAAAGATTTAACACTAAAAGCATTGCTTTTTTTTAAAAAAATTTTTGGGTTTTAACGGTTTTTTTCGAAAAAGCTAAAAGCAAAATTTTTTTTTTTTTCGTTTTTTTTTAAAATTTTCGTTAGAAAAACCATTTAAAAAGGAAAATTTATTTTTTTAAAAAAATTTTTCTTTTTTTTCGGTTTAACGATAAAAACTAAAAGCAAAATTTTTTTAACGTTTTTTTTTTTTTTTGCGTTTTTTAACGTTTAACGACTAAAAAAGAAAATTTTTTTTTAAAAAAGCCGTTTTTACTTTAAATTCGAAAAAAAAAAAAAAAATTTTTAACGTTTTATTTATTGCTTTTTGCGACAGCATTAAAAGCGAAAATCTTATTTTTAAAAAACGCATTTTTAGTTTTTTTCCTTTTTAATGCTAAAACAATAAAACGACGTTTTTTTATTCTTTTTTTTTAGCGTTTTAAAAAACGACAAAATTTTAAAATCTTTTTTTTTAAAAAAAAAACCTTTTGAGGGGTTTTTTCTGGTTTTAAGCTAAAAAGCAAAAAAACAAAATTTTTTTATTCGTTTTAAACCTTTTTTCGTTTTTATCTTTTTAAAATCTTTTTTACAAAAACTTTTATTTAAAGGTTTTTAACAAAAAAAAACGAAAAAATTTTTTTTTTTTTTTTATTTAAAAAAAATTTTAAAGATTTTCTTAAAATGTTAAAATGCTTATTTGAAAAACCCCGTTTTAGCTTTTTA
>NW_027049779.1:0-4021 GCF_025399875.1 Dalotia coriaria
ACACAATTTTTATTACGTTTTATTAAAATTGCTTCTATTTGAACGATTTCAACAATCAAAAGCGAAAATGCTTATTTTAGAAAAAACACGTTTTGACTTTAATCTTTGTTTTTAACCCTAAAACAGCAAAAACGACAAATTTTATTATTCGTTTTTATTAATTTGCGTCTATTTGAACGATTTCAACGATCTAAAATGCTTGAAAAAGCTTATTTTAGCAAAACAGCACGTTTTTTACTTTTTCTGCGTTTTAACGCGTAAAAAAGCATAAAACGACAATTTTTTTATTCGTTTTTTTTTTAATTTGCTTTTATTTGAACGATTTCCGATCTAAAATGTTTGAAAGCTTTTTTTAAAAAAAACAGCACGTTTTGAGCTTTAATTCGTTTTTAACTCGTAAAACGGCATAAAACGCAATTTTTATTATTCGTTTTTTTTTAAAATTGATTCTATTTGAACGATTTCAACGATCTAAAATGCAAAAAGCTTTTTTAAAAAAAAACCCCTTTGAGCTTTAAACTGCGTTTTTTAAAGCGTAAAAACAGCATAAAAAAGACGAAATTTTTTTATTCGTTTTTTTTTAATATTGCGTCTTTTGAACGATTTCAACGATCTAAAACCCGAAAATCTTATTTTAGCAAAACAGCACGTTTTGAGCTTTTTAAACTGCGTTTTAACGCGTAAAACAGCATAAAACGGAATTTTTTTTTTTTTATTAATATTGCTTCTATTTGAACGATTTAAAAGATCTGAAATGCTTGAAAAAGCTTATTTTTCAAAACAGCCCTTTTTAGCTTTTTAAACTGCGTTTTTTAAATCTAAAAAGCATAAAAAACAAAAATTTTTTTATTCGTTTTTTAAAATTTCTTCTATTTGAACGTTTTCCCATTTAAAAAGCGAAAAAGCATTTTGCAAAACAGCCGTTTTGAGCTTTTTAAACTGCTTTTTAACGCGAAACGCATAAAACGACGAATTTTTTTTTATTCGTTTTATTAATTTGCTTCTATTTGAACGATTTAACGATCTAAAATGCTTATTTTTGAAACAGCCCATTTGGGCTTTAATCTGCGTTTTAACGCTAAAAACGCTTTTAAAAAAGACGAAATTTTATTATTGTTTTTTTTTAATTTCGCAAAAAACGTTTCCCCGATCAAAAAGCGAAAAACTTATTTTAGCAAAACAGCACGTTTTGAGCTTTTTTTCTGCGTTTTAACCCTAAAAAAGCATAAAACGACGAAATTTTATTATTCGTTTTTTTTTTTTGCGTCTTTTTTCGCCGTCAAAATGGAAAATGCTTATTTTAGCAAACAGCACGTTTGGCTTTATTCGCGAACGCGTAAAACAGCATAAAACGCGAAATTTTATTATTCGTTTTTTTTTTAATATTCGTCTATTTGGCATTTCAACGATCTAAAAACTTGAAAATGCTTATTTTTTTGAAACCCGCACGTTTTGGCCGCGTTTTGCGTAAAAGAACAAAAAAGCGAAAATTTTTCGTTTTTTTTTAATTTGCTTCTATTTAAACGATTTCAACGATCTAAAATGCTTGAAAATCATTTTAGCAAAACAGCACGTTTGAGCTTTAATCTCGTTTTAACGCGTAAAACCATAAAACGACGAAATTTTTTTTATTTGTTTTTTTTAATATTCTTTTATTTGAACGATTTCAACGATCTAAAAAGCTTATTTTAGCAAAACAGCAGATTTGAGCTTTAATCTGCGTTTTAACGCGTAAAACAGCATAAAACGACGAAATTTTTATTATTCGTTTTTATTAATATTGCGTCTATTAGAACGATTTCAACGATCTAAATGCTTCGAAAATCTTATTTTAGCAAAACAGCACGTTTTGAGCTTTATTCTGCGTTTTAAGCGTAAAACAACATAAAACGACGAAATTTTTATTATTCGTTTTTTTTATTTATTGCGTCTATTTGAACGTTTCAACGATCTAAAATGCTTGAAAATGCTTATTTTACCAAAACAGCACGTTTTGAGCTTTAATCTGCGTTTATCGCGTAAAACAGCATAAAACGACGAATTTTATTATTCGTTTTTATTAATATTGCTTCTATTTGAACGATTTCAACGATCTAAAATGCTTGAAAATGCTTATTTTAGCAAAACAGCACGTTTTGAGCTTTAATCTGCGTTTAACGCGTAAAACAGCATAAAACGACGTATTTTTTATTATTCGTTTTTATTAATATTGCTTCTATTTGAACGATTCCAACGATCTGAAATGCTTGAAAATGCTTATTTTAACAAAACAGCACGTTTTGAGCTTTAATCTGCGTTTTAACTCGTAAAACAGCCTAAAACGACAAATTTTTATTATTCGTTTTTATTAATATTTCCTCTATTTGAACGATTTCAACGATCTAAAATGCTTGAAAATGCTTATTTTAGCAAAACAGCACGTTTTGAGCTTTATTCTGCGTTTTAACGCGTAAAACAGCATAAAACGACGAAATTTTTATTATTCGTTTTTATTAATATTGCGTCTATTTGAGCGATTTCAACGATCTAAAAATGCTTGAAAATACTTATTTTAGCAAAACAGCACGTTTTGAGCTTTAATCTGCGTTTTAAGCGCGTAAAAGAGCATAAAATGACGAATTTTTATTATTCGTTTTTGATTAATATTGCGTCTATTTAAACGATTTCAACGATCTAAAATGCTTGAAAATGCTTATTTTAGCAAAACAGCACGTTTTGAGCTTTAATCTGCGTTTTAACGCGTAAAACAGCATAAAAACGACGAAATTTTATTATTCGTTTTTATTAATATTGCTTCTATTTGAACGATTTCAACGATCTAAAATGCTTGAAAATGCTTATTTTAGCAAAACAGCACGTTTGAGCTTTAATCTGCGTTTAACGCGTAAAACAGATATAAACGACGAATTTTTATTATTCGTTTTTTATTAATATTGCGTCTATTTGAACGATTTCAACGATCTAAAATGCTTGAAAATGCTTATTTTAGCAAAACAGCACGTTTTGAGCTTTTATTCTGCGTTTTAACGCGTAAAACAGCAAAAAACGACGAAATTTTATATTCGTTTTATTTTTTATTGCGTCTATTTGAACGATTTCAACGATCTAAAATGCTTGAAAATGCTTATTTTAGCAAAACAGCACGTTTTGAGCTTTAATCTGCGTTTAACGCGTAAAACAACATAAAAACGACGAATTTTATTATTCGTTTTTTATTAATATTGCTTCTATTTGAACGATTTCAACGATCTAAAATGCTTATTTTAGCAAAACAGCACGATTTGAGCTTTTAATCTGCGTTTTAACGCGTAAAACAGCATAAAAACGACGAAATTATTATTCTAAGTAAGTTAAGTAGAAGCACTTGCACTGTACGCTATACCCTCACAATATCGCCAAAACGATATTTTTACTAAACCATATAGCGTACGGTAAGTGTTTTTAACTTTACTACATACTCACCCTCTCTACTACCTACCATTGTATTTCGAAATTATTATTATTCGTTTTTTATTAATATTGCGTCTATTTGAACGATTTCAACGATCTAAAATGCTTGAAAATGCTTATTTTAGCAAAACAGCACGTTTGACCTTTTATTCTGCGTTTTAACGCGTAAAACAGCATAAAACGACGAAATTTTTATTATTCGTTTTTATTTTTTATTGCGTCTATTTGAACGATTTCAACGATCTAAAATGCTTGAAAATTCTTATTTTACCAAAACAGCACGTTTGAGGCTTTTAATCTGCGTTTTAACGCGTAAAACAGCATAAAACGACGAATTTTTTATTATTCGTTTTTATTAATATTCCTTCTATTTAAACGATTTCAACGATCTAAAATGCTTGAAAATGCTTATTTTAGCAAAACAGCACGTTTTGAGCTTTTAATCTGCGTTTTAACGCGTAAAACAGCATAAAACGACGAAATTTTTATTATTCGTTTTTATTAATATTGCGTCTATTTGAACGATTTCAACGATCTAAATGCTGAAAATGCTTATTTTAACAAACGCACG
>NW_027049780.1:0-4021 GCF_025399875.1 Dalotia coriaria
AATCGTTCAAATAGACGCAATAAAATAAAAAAAGAATAATAAAAATTTCGTCGTTTTATGCTGTTTTAAGCGTTAAAACGAAATTAAAGCTCAAAACGTGCTGTTTTGCTAAAATAAGCATTTTCAAGCATTTTAGATCGTTGAAATCGTTCAAATAGACGCAATAAAATAAAAACGAATAATAAAAAATTTTGTCGTTTTTATGCTGTTTTACGCGTTAAAACGCAGAATAAGCTCAAATCGTGCTGTTTTGCTAAAATAAGCATTTTCAAGCATTTTAGATCGTTTGAAATCATTCAAATAGACGCAATATTAATAAAAAAGAATAATAAAAAATTCGTCGTTTTTATGCTGTTTTACGCGTTAAAACGCAGATTAAAGCTCAAAACGTGCTGTTTTGCTAAAATAAGCATTTTCAAGCATTTTTAGATCGTTGAAATCCCTTCAAAAAAGAAGCAATATTTAAAAAAAACGAATAATAAAAATTTCGTCGTTTTTTATGCTGTTTTTCGCGTTAAAACGCAGATTAAAGCTCAAAACGTGCTGTTTTGCTAAAATAAAGCATTTTCAAGCATTTTGAAACGTTGAAATCGTTTAAATAGGGAAACAATATTAATAAAAACGAATAATAAAAATTTATCGTTTTTTTGCTGTTTTACGGAAAACGCAGATTAAAACTCAAAACGTGCTGTTTTGTTAAAATAAAAAAATTTTCAAAGCATTTTAGATCGTTTGAAATCGTTCAAAAAAGAAGCAATATTAATAAAAACGAATAATAAAAAATTCGTCGTTTTATGCATTTTGCGTTAAAACGCAGATTAAAACTCAAAACGTGCGTTTTGCTAAAATAAAGCATTTTCAAGCATTTTAGATCGTTGCAATCGTTCAAATAGACGCAATATTTAAAAAAAACGAATAATAAAAATTTCGTCGTTTTTTTGCTGTTTTTTCGCGTTAAAACGCAGATTAAAGCTCAAAACGTGCTGTTTTGCTAAAATTAGCATTTTCAAGCATTTTTTGATCGTTGAAATCGTTCAAATAACAATATTAATAAAAACGAATAATAAAAATTCGTCGTTTTATGCTGTTTTACGGTTAAAACGCAGAATAAAGCTCAAACGTGCTGTTTTGCTAAAATAAGCATTTTTTAAGCATTTTAGATCGTTGAAATCGTTCAAAATAGAAGCAATATTAATAAAAACGAATAATAAAAAATTCGTCGTTTTTTATGCTGTTTTACGCGTTAAAACGCAGAAATTAAAACTCAAAACGTGCTGTTTTGCTAAAATAAGCATTTTCAAGCATTTTAGATCGTTGAAATCGTTCAAATAGGCAATATTAATAAAAACGAATAATAAAATTTCGTCGTTTTTATGCTGTTTTTACGCGTTAAAACGCAGATTAAAGCTCAAAACGTGTTGTTTTGCTAAAATAAGCATTTTCAAGCATTTTAGATCTTTGAAATCGTTCAAATAGACGCAATAAAATAAAAACGAATAATAAAATTTCGTCGTTTTTATGCTGTTTTTTCGCGTTAAAACGCAGAATAAAGCTCAAAACGTGCTGTTTTTTCTTTTAAAAAAAGCATTTTCAAGCATTTTAGATCGTTGAAATCGTTCAAATAGACGCAATAAAATTTAAAAAAAACGAATAATAAAAATTTCGTCGTTTTTTTGCTCTTTTACGAGGGTTAAAACGCAGATTAAAGCTCAAAACGTGCTGTTTTGCTAAAATAAGCATTTTCAAGCATTTTAGATCGTTGAAATCGTTCAAATAGACGCAATATTAATAAAAACGAATAATAAAAATTTCGTCGTTTTTATGCTCTTTTACGTTAAAACGCAGATTAAAGCTCAAAACGGCTGTTTTTGCAAAATAAGCATTTTCAAGCATTTTAGATCGTTTGAAATCGTTCAAATAGACGCAATATTAATAAAAACGAATAATAAAATTTCGTCGTTTTTATGCTGTTTTACGCGTTAAAACGCAGATTAAAGCTCAAAACGTGCTGTTTTGCTAAAATAAGCATTTTCAAGCATTTTAGATCTTTGAAATCGTTCAAATAGACGCAATAAAATAAAAACGAATAATAAAAATTTCGTCGTTTTTATGCTGTTTTACGCGTTAAAACGCAGAATAAAGCTCAAAACGTGCTGTTTTGTAAAATAAGCATTTTCAAGCATTTTTAGATCGTTGAAATCGTTCAAATAGACGCAATATTAATAAAAACGAATAATAAAAATTCGTCGTTTTATGCTGTTTTACGCGTTAAACTGCAGATTAAAGCTCAAAACGTGCTGTTTTGCTAAAATAAGCATTTTCAAGCATTTTAGATCGTTGAAATCGTTCAAATAGACGCAATATTAATAAAAACGAATAATAAAATTTCGTCGTTTTATGCTGTTTACGCGTTAAAAGCAGATTAAAGCTCAAAACGTGTTGTTTTGCTAAAATAAGCATTTTCAAGCATTTTGAATCTTGAAATCGTTCAAATAGAGCACATAAAATAAAAACGAATAATAAAAATTTCGTCGTTTTACTCGTTTACGCATTAAAAGCAGAATAAAGCTCAAAACGTGCTGTTTTGCTAAAAAAGCATTTTCAGCATTTTAGATCGTTAAATCGTTCAAATAGACGCAATATTATAAAAAAATATAAAAATTTCGTCGTTTTAATACTTTTACGTTAAAACGCAGATTAAAGTCAAAAACGTCTGTTTTGCTAAAATAACATTTTCAACATTTAGATCGTTGAAATCGTTCAAATAGACGCAATAAATAAAAACGAATAAAAAAATTCGTCGTTTTATGCTGTTTTAGCGTTAAAACGAAAAAACTCAAAACGTGCTTTTGCTAAAAAACATTTTTTTTTTTGGTTTAAAAACCAAAAAAAAAAAAACAAAAAAAAAATTTTTCGTTTTTGCTGTTTTCGTTAAAACGAAATTAAGCTCAAAACTCTTTTTAAAAAAATTTTCAACATTTTTTAAACGTTGAAATCTTCAAATAGGAAAAAAAAAAACGAATAAAAAAATTTTGTGTTTTTATGCTGTTTTTTAAAAAGATAAAAACTCAAATTGTTTTTTAAAAAAAAAACTTTTAAATTTTTTGGTTTTAAAAAACCAAATTTTAAAAAAAGAATAAAAAAATTTTTTTTTTATGCTTTTTTACGCGTTAAAACGCAGATTAAAGCTCAAAATTTTTTCTTGCATTTTTAAATTTTTTTTTTGTTTTTTAAAAAAATTTAAAAAAACAAAAATAAAAAAATTTTTTTTTTTTTTTTGGGGGGAAAAAAAAATTTCCCCTTTTTTTTTTTTTTTCCTTTTTTTAAAAAATAGAACAATATTTAAAAAAAAATTTTTATCGTTTTTTGCGTTTTACGAGTTAAAACCAAAAACAAAAGCTTTTTTTTAAAAAAGTTTTCAAAAGACGGAAATTTTAAAAAAGAAAATAAATAAAAAGTAAAAAAAATTTTGCGTTTTAGCTTTTTGCTTAAAACGCGTTCTAAAATGCATTTTCAAAAAACATTTTAAACTTTTTTAAACGTTCAAATTTAAATAAAAATTTAAAAAAAAACTTAAAATTTCGGTTTTAGCGTTTGGGAAAACCGTTCTAAAACCTTTTTCAAAATTAGATTTTAAAATTTTTTTAATTTTAAAATTTAAAAGAATAATAAATAAAAACGTAAAAAAAAACGCGTTTTTTTTCTTTTACGGGTTCAAATAAAGCTTTTAAAAGGGGTTTTTGCTAAAAACCATTTTTTTTAAAAAGTTAAATCGTTTTAAAAAATTTTTAAAAAAGAAAATAAAAATTTGGGTTTTTGCTTTTTACCTTAAACCAATTAACTAAACTTTTTTGCTTTTAAAAAAATTTTTTTCATTTTTAAAAAATCGTTAAAAGCGTATTAAAAAAATAAAAAAATTTTTTTGTTTTCCCTTAAAAGCAATTTAAAAAAAAAATTTTTTTTCAAATAAGCATTTTTAAAACATTTTGAAATTTTTTCTTAAAAGCCTAAAAATAAAACG
>NW_027049781.1:0-4018 GCF_025399875.1 Dalotia coriaria
AACCCATTTAATTTGTTTTATTAATATTGTTCTATTTTTAAAGATTTCAACTGATCTAAAATGCTGAAAATGCTTATATTAGCAAAACAGCACGTTTTGAGCTTTTAAACTGCGTTTTAACAAAACAGCATTAAAACGACGAACTCTTTTTATCGTTTTTATAATATTGCGTCTATTTGAACTGATTTCACGATCTAGAATGCTTGAAAATGTTATTTTAGCAAAACGAAATTTGTTTTAAAAGGCGTTTTAACGCTTAAACAGCTTTTAAAACGCGAAATTTTATATTCGTTTTTATTAATATTGCGTCTATTTGAGCGATTTAACGTCTATTTGAAGCTTATTTTAGCAAAACAGCACGTTTTAGCTTTAATCGCGTTTTAACGCGTAAAACAGCATTAAAACGCGAAATTATTAAACGTTTTTATTAATATTGTTCTATTAGAACGATTTCAACGATCTAAATGCTTGAAAATGCTTATTTTAGCAAAACACACGATTTAAAGCTTTAAAATGCTTTTAACGCGTAAAACAGCAAATACGACGAAATTTTATTATTCGTTTTTATTTTTATTCGCGTCTATTTGAAACGATTTCAACGATTCTAAAATTGCTTGAAAATGCTTATTTTAGCAAAACAGCACGTTTAAGAGCTTTAATTCTGCGTTTTACGCTAAAATAGCATAAAAACGACGAAATTTTTATTTCGTTTTTATTTTAACGCGATCTTTTGAACTTGATTTCAACGATTAAATGCTTTGAAAATGCATTTATTCGCAAAACGCACGTTTGAGCTTTTAAAATGCGTTTAACGCGTAAAACAGCATTAAAACGACAAATTTTATTATTCGTTTTTTATTAATTGCTTCTATTTGAACGATTTCAACGATCTAAATGCTTAAATGCTTGAAAATGCTTATTTAGCAAAACAGCACGTTTTGAGCTTTAACGCGTTTTAACGCGTAAAACAGCATTAAAACGACGAATTTATTATCGTTTATAATTTCTTTATTTGACGTTTCATCTAAAATTGCTTTGAAAATGTATTTTCAAACGACGTTCTGTTTAATCTGCGTTTTAACTCGTAAAACAGCAGTAAAAACGACAAATTTTATTATTCGTTTTTTATAATATGCGAATCTATTTATAACTGATTTCAACGATCTAAAATGCTTGAAAATGCTTATTTTAGCAAAACAGCACGTTTTGAGCTTTATTGCGTTTTTAACGAGTAAAAAAACATAAAACGACGAAATTTTTATTATTCGTTTTTATTTTTATGCGTCTTTTGAACGATTTAAACGATCTAAAATGCTTGAAAATGCATTTTAGCAAAACAGCACGTTTTGAGCTTTTTTTCTGCGTTTTAACGCGTAAAATACAAAAAAACGACGAAATTTTATTATTCGTTTTTTATTTTTATTGCGTCTATTTGAAGGGTTTCAACGATCTAAAATGCTTGAAAATGCTTATTTTAGCAAAACAGCACGTTTTGAGTTTTTAATCTGCGTTTTAACGCGTAAAACAGCATAAAAACGACAAATTTTTATTATTCGTTTTTAAATATTGCTTCTATTTGAACGATTTCAACGATCAAAATACTTGAAAATGCTTATTTTAGCAAAACAGCACGTTTGAGCTTTAATCTGCTTTTTAACGCGTAAAACAGCATAAAACGACGAAATTTTTATTTATTACTTTCTTTGGTGAATACGTAATCCTTGTTATTTTTATAAATATAAAATATTTATTGATTAAAATTAAAACGTGATTTTTTGGATTTCAGGTTTTTGTTGAGTTTAACATGTTTCGCCCAGGGGCATCTTCATAACTCCTCTCCTCTCCCCCTGGGCGAAACATGTTAAACTCAGCAAAACAACCTAATCAAAAATCACGTTTATTTAAAACAAAAATATTTATTTATAAATTTTATTATTCGTTTTTATTAATATTGCGTCTATTTGAACGATTTCCCAAAGATCAAAATGCTTGAAAATGCTTATTTTAGCAAAACAGCACGTTTTGAGCTTTAATCTGCGTTTTAACGCGTAAAACAGCCCTAAAACGACGAATTTTTATTATTCGTTTTATTAAATTTTCTTCTATTTGAACGATTTCAACGATCTAAAATGCTTGAAAATGCTTATTTTCGCAAAACAGCACGTTTTGAGCTTTTAATCTGCGTTTTAACGCGTAAAACAGCATAAAAAAGGAGAAATTTTTTATTATTCGTTTTTATTAATATTGCGTCTATTTGAACGATTTCAACGATCTAAAATGCTTGAAAATGCTTATTTTAGCAAAACAGCACGTTTTTAGCTTTTAATCTGCGTTTTAACCCTAAAAAAGCATAAAACGACGAATTTTTATTATTCGTTTTTATTAATATTGCTTCTATTTGAACGATTTCAACGATCTAAAATGTTTGAAAATGCTTATTTTTAAAAAAACAGCACGTTTTGAGCTTTAATCTGCGTTTTAACTCGTAAAACAGCAAAATCGACGAATTTTTATTATTCGTTTTATTAATATTGATTCTATTTGAACGATTTCAACGATCTAAAATGCTTGAAAATGCTTATTTTAGCAAAACAGCACGTTTTGAGCTTTAATCCGCGTTTTAACGCGTAAAACAACATAAAACAACAATTTTTATTATTCGTTTTTATTAATTGCTTCTATTTAAACAAATTTTAACGATCAAAATTCTTGAAAATGCTTATTTTAAGCTTTAATCTGCGTTTTAACCCTAAAACGCATAAAAAAAGGCAAAAATTTTTTATTTTTTTTTATTAATATTGCTTCTAAGAAAATTTAACGATCTAAAATGCGAAAATCTTTTTTTAGCAAAACAGCACGTTTTTAGCTTTAATCGCGTTTTAACGCGTAAAACACATAAAAAAGGAATTTTTTTTTTATTCGTTTTTTTTATTGCTTCTATTTGAACGATTTCAACGTCTAAAAAAGTTGAAAATGCTTATTTTACAAAACAGCCCTTTTTAGCTTTAATCTGCGTTTTAACCGTAAAACAATAAAACGACGAAATTTTTTTTTTATTCGTTTTATTAATATTTTTCTATTTGAACGTTTCAACGATCTAAAATGCTTGAAAATGCTTATTTTGAAAAAAAACCCTTTGGGCAATTCGCGCGTAAACAACATAAAACCAAAAATTTTTTATTTTGTTTTTTATTAATTTGCTTCTTTTCGTTTCCCCTCAAAAATTTTGAAAAATGTTTTTTTAAAAACGCCCTTTTTTAGCTTTAATCTGCGTTTTAACTCGTAAAACACATAAAACGTTTTTTTTATTCGTTTTTTTAAAATTTTCTATTTGAACGATTTCAACGATTAAAATGCTTAAAAAGCTTATTTTACAAAACAGCCGTTTTTAGCTTTTTAAACGCGTTTTAACGCGTAAAAAAGCATAAAAAACGAATTTTTATTTTCGTTTTATTAAAATTTTCTTTTATTTAAAGTTTCAACGATCTAAAATTCTTGAAAAAGCTTATTTTAAAAACAGCACGTTTGAGCTTTAATCTGCGTTTTAACCCTAAAACAGCAAAAAACGTTTTTTTTTTTCGTTTTTATTAATTCTTCTTTTGAACGATTTCAACGATCTAAAAAGCTTGAAAATGCTTATTTTACAAAAAAGCACGTTTTTAGCAATCTGCGTTTTAACGCGTAAACGCAAAAAAAGACGAATTTTTATTATTCGTTTTTTTTTAATTTCTCTATTTGGGCGTTTCCGATCTAAAATGCGGTTTATTTTAGCAAAAAGCACGTTTTGAGCTTTTTAAACTGCGTTTTTAACCCTAAAACAACTAAAAAAGGCGAAATTTTTTATTGTTTTTTTTTTTTTTTAAATTTAAATAAAAAACGTCTTTTTTTGAAAAAAGATTTTCAACGGTTTTCTAAAAAAAATTTTTTCGAAAATTTCTTTATTTTTTTAAAAACAAAACAAAAAACAGCAACCCTTTTTGAGAAAGCTTTTTTTTTTTCTTTTTCGTTTAACGGTTAA
>NW_027049782.1:0-4016 GCF_025399875.1 Dalotia coriaria
CGTTTTTATTTTTTTTTTCCCTTTTTAACGAAAAAAAAATTTTTTAAAAAAATTTGACTTTTTTTTTTTTTTAACTAAAAAAAAAAAAAAAATTTTTTTTTTTTTTTTTTTATTTGGTTTAACGATCTAAAATGCAAAATTTTTTTAAAAAAAGGGGGTTTTAAGCTAAAAAAGCTAAAAAAAAATTTTTTTTTTTTTTATTTTTTTTTTAACGTTTAACGATTAAAAACGAAAACTTTTTGCAAAAAGCCTTTTAGCAAAAAATTTTTTACCGGGGGCCCTAAAACGCGGTTTTTTTTTTTTTTTTTTTTTTTTTTTTTTTTTTTTTTTTTTTTTTTTTTAAAAAAAAAAAAAAAAAAAAAAAATTTTTTAAAAATTTTAAACATTTTACAAAAGCTTTAGCTTATTGCAACGCGTAACTAAACGCGTTTTATACGATAATAGCGATTTAATTTTTTTTTTTTTTTTTTTTTTTTTTTTTTTTTTTTTTTTTTTTTTTTTTTTTTTTTTTTTTTTTTTTTTTTTTTTTTTTTTTTTTTTTTTTTTTTTTTTTTATTCGTTTTTTTATTTATTGCTCTATTTGAACGATTTCCACGATCTAAAATGCGAAAATGCTTATTTTAGCAAAACAGCACGTTTTGAGCAATCGCGTTTAACGCGTAAAACAGCATAAAACGACGAAATTTTTATTATTCGTTTTTTATTAATTTGCGTCTATTTGAACGATTTAACGATCTAAAATGCTTGAAAATGCTTATTTTAGCAAAACAGCACGTTTTGAGCTTTTAATCGCGTTTTAACGCGTAAAACAGCATAAAACGACGAATTTTATTATTCGTTTTATTAATATTGCGTCTATTTGAACGATTTCAACGATCTAAAATGCTTGAAAATGCTTATTTTAGCAAAACAGCACGTTTTGAGCTTTTTTTCGTTTTAACCCCAAAAAAAAAACAAAAAAATTTTTTTTTTTTTTTTTTTTTTTTTTTTTTTTAAGTTAAAATTTTTAAAATTTTTTTAAAAAACAGCACGTTTGAGCTTTATCTGCGTTTTAACGCGTAAAACACATAAAACGACGAAATTTTATTATTCGTTTTTTTAAATTTCCTTTTGAACGAT
This sequence comes from Dalotia coriaria, assembly GCF_025399875.1. Classification (NCBI taxonomy): domain Eukaryota; kingdom Metazoa; phylum Arthropoda; class Insecta; order Coleoptera; family Staphylinidae; genus Dalotia; species Dalotia coriaria. The sequence goes on from NW_027049782.1 coordinate 1,120, forward strand.
TTCCCATTAAAATGCGAAAATGCTTATTTTTAAAAACCCCCCGGGTTTTTTTTTTTAACCAAAACCAAAAAAAAGACAAAAAATTTTATTATTCGTTTTTATTTTTATTGGTCTTTTTAAAACGTTTTTTCGATCTAAAATGCTTGAAAATGTTATTTTTTTTAAAAATTTTTTGGGTTTTAAGGTTTAACGCTAAAAACAAAAAAAATTTTTTTTTTTATTTATTGCGTTTTTAACGATTTCAAATTTAAAATGCTTGAAAAGCTTTTTTTTAAAAAAAACCTTTAGCTTTTAACGGTTTTTTTCGCTAAAAACAAAAAGAAAAATTTTTATTTTTTTTTTTTTGGCATTTAACGATTTAAGTTAAAATCTTAAAAATTTTTTTAACAAAACCCTTTTGGGGGGATTTTGCGTTTTTAAAGCGTAAAACAGCATAAAACGCAAATTTTTTATTTTTTTTTTTTAAAATTTTTTTTTTAAAGATTTAAGTTAAAATGCTTAAAATGAAGAAAACAGGTTTTTGGGTTTTAACGCCAAAAAAAAAACAAAAAAAATTTTTTTTTTTTTTTTTTTTTTTTTTTCCCCTTTTTCCAAAAATTTTTTTAAAAAAGGAAATTTTAAAAAAATTTTTTTAAAAAAAACCCCAAAAATTTTTTTTCCTTTTAAAAAATTTTTTTTTTTTTTTTTCCCAAAATTTAAAATTTAAATTTTAAAAAAAGTTTTTTAAAAAGGGGAAAAAAAAAAAACGGTTTTTTTTTTAAAAAAAAATTTTTTTTTTTTAAAATTTAAACCCCCAAAAAAAAATTTTTTAAAAAAGGAAATTTTTTTTTTTAAAAAAAAATTTTAAAAAAAAAAAAAAAAAATTTTTTTTTTTTCGTTTTTATTAATACTGCGTCCATTTGAACGATTTCAACGATCTAAAAAGATTGAAAAAAGCTTATTTTTTGCAAAAAAACACGTTTTGGGGTTTTTTAAACTGCGTTTTAACGCGTAAAACAGCATAAAAAAGGCGGGTTTTTTTTTTTTCGTTTTTTTTAATTTGCTTCTATTTGAACGATTTCAACGATCTAAAATGCTTGAAAATGCTTATTTTAGCAAAACAGCACGTTTTTAAGGGTTTTTTTCTGCGTTTTAACGCGTAAAACAGCATAAAAACGACGAAATTTTTTATTCGTTTTTTTTTTTAATTTGCGTCTATTTGAACGATTTCAACGATCTAAAAAAGCTTGAAAATGCTTATTTTTTGCAAAACAGCACGTTTTTAGGGTTTAATCAGCGTTTTAACGCGTAAAAAAGCATAAAACGACGAAATTTTTTATTATTCGTTTTTTTTTAATATTGCGTCTATTTGAACGATTTCCCCGATCTAAAATGCTTGAAAATGATTTTTTAGCAAAACAGCACGTTTTGAGCTTTTATTCTCGTTTTAACGCGTAAAACAGCATAAAACGACGGAAAATTTTTTTTATTCGTTTTTATTAATATTGCGTCTATTTGAACGATTTCAACGATCTAAAATGCTTGAAAATAGCTTATTTTAGCAAAGCAGCACGTTTTGAGCTTTTATTCTGCGTTTTAACGCGTAAAACAGCATAAAACGACGAGAATTTTTATTATTCGTTTTTATTAATATTGCGTCTTTTGAACGATTTCAACGATCTAAAATGCTTGAAAATGCTTATTTTTAGCAAAACAGCACGTTTTGAGCTTTTAATCTGCGTTTTAACGCGTAAAACAGCATAAAATGACGAATTTTTATTATTCGTTTTTTATAATATTGCTTCTATTTAAACGATTTCAACGATCTAAAATGCTTGAAAATGCTTTAGCAAAACAGCACGTTTGAGCTTTAATCTGCCGTTTTTAACGCGTAAACACATAAAACGAGAAATTTTATTATTCGTTTTTATTTTTATTGCGTCTATTTGATCGATTCAACGATCTAAAATGCTTGAAAATGCTTATTTTAGCAAAACAGCACGTTTTGAGCTTTAATCTGCGTTTAACGCGTAAACAGCTAAAACGACGAATTTTTATTATTCGTTTTTATTAATATTGCTTCTTTGAACGATTTCAACGATCTAAAACGCATTAAATGCTTATTTTAGCAAAACAGCACGTTTTGAGACTTTATTCTGCGTTTTAACGCGTAAAAGCACATAAAAACGACGAAATTTTTATTATTCGTTTTTATTAATATGCGTCTATTTGAACGATTCAACGATCTAAAATGCTTGAAAATGCTTATTTTAGCAAAACAGCACGTTTTGAGCTTTAATCTGCGTTTTAACGCGTAAAACAGCATAAAACTGACGAAATTTTTATTATTCGTTTTTATTAATATTGCGTCTATTCGAACGATTTCAACGATCTTAAATGCTTGAAAATGCTTATTTTAGCAAAACAGCACGTTTTGAGCTTTTAATCTGCGTTTTAACGCGTAAACAGACATAAAACGACGAATTTTTATTATTCGTTTTTTGATTAATATTGCTTCTATTTGAACGATTTCAACGATCTAAAATGCTTGAAAATGCTTATTTTTAGCAAAACAGCACGTTTTGAGCTTTTATTCTGCGTTTTAACGCGTAAAACAGCATAAAACGACGAATTTTTTATTATTCGTTTTTATTAATATTGCGTCTATTTGAACGATTTCAACGATCTAAAATGCTTGAAAATGCTTATTTTAGCAAAAACAGCACGTTTTGAGCTTTAATCTGCGTTTAACGCGTTAAACAGCATAAAAACGACGAAATTTTATTATTCGTTTTTATTAATATTGCGTCTATTTGAACGATTTCAACGATCTAAAATGCTTGAAAATGCTTATTTTAGCAAAAAAGCACGTTTTGAGCTTTAATCTGCGTTTTAACGTAAACAGCATTTAAAACGAC
>NW_027049783.1:0-4014 GCF_025399875.1 Dalotia coriaria
GCTTTTTAAAAAATTTTTGTTTGAAATCGTTAAAAGACGCAAAATTTAAAAAAAAGAAAAAAAATTGTGTTTTTTAGCTTTTACGCGTTAAAACGCAGAATAAAGCTCAAAAAGTGCTGTTTTTCTAAAATAACATTTTAAGCATTTTAGATCGTTGAAATGTAAAATGAAAAAAAAAAACGAATAAAAAAATTTTGTGTTTTTTTTGCTTTTTACCTTAAAGCTGATTAAAACTCAAAACGTCTTTTTGCAAAAATAACCCCGCATTTTAGATCGTTGAAAACGTTCAAATAGACGCAATATTAATAAAAACGAATAATAAAAATTCGTCGTTTTATGCTGTTTTACGCGTTTAAACGCAGATTAAAGCTCAAAACGTGCTGTTTTGCTAAAATAAGCATTTTCAAGCATTTTAGATCGTTGAAATCGTTCAAATAGGACGCAATATTAATAAAAACGAATAATAAAAAAATTTGTCGTTTTTTGCTGTTTTACGCGTTAAAACGCAGATTAAAACTCAAAACGTGCTGTTTTGCTAAAATAAGCATTTTCAAGCATTTTAGATCGTTGAAATCGTTCAAATAGAAGCAATATTAATAAAAACGATAATAAAAATTCGTCGTTTTATGCTGTTTTACGCGTTAAAACGCAGATTAAACTCAAAACGTGCTGTTTTGCTAAAATAAGCATTTTCAAGCATTTTAGATCGTTGAGATCGTTCAAATAGACGCAATATTAATAAAAACGAATAATAAAAATTTCGTCGTTTTTATGCTGTTTTACGCGTTAAAACGCAGAATAAAATCAAAACGTGCTGTTTTCAAATAAGCATTTTCAAGCATTTTAGATCGTTGAAATCGTTCAAATAGACGCAATATTAATAAAAACGAATAAAAAAATTTCGTCGTTTTTAACTGTTTTACGCGTTAAAACGCAGATTAAAGCTCAAAACGTGCTGTTTTGCTAAAATAAGCATTTTCAAGCATTTTATATCGTTGAAATCGTTCAAATTGAAGCATTATTAATAAAACGAATAATAAAAAATTCGTCGTTTTTTGCTGTTTTACGCGTTAAACGCAGATTAAAAGCTCAAAACGTGCTGTTTTGCTAAAATAAGCATTTTCAAGCATTTTAGATCGTTGAAATCGTTCAAATAGACGCAATATTAATAAAAACGAATAATAAAAATTCGTCGTTTTTATGTTGTTTTACGCGTTAAAACGCAGATTAAAGCTCAAAACGTGCTGTTTTGCTAAAATAAGCATTTTCAAGCATTTTAGATTGTTGAAATTGTTCAAATAGAAGCAATATTAATAAAAACGAATAATAAAAATTCGTCGTTTTATGCTGTTTTACGCGTTAAACGGAATTAAAGCTCAAACGGCTGTTTTGCTAAAATAAGCTTTTCAAGCATTTTAGATCGTTAAATCGTTCAAATAGAAGCAATATTAAAAAACGAATAAAAAATTGTGTTTTTTTTGTTTTCGCGTTAAAACGCAGAATAAAGCTCAAAAAGTGCTGTTTTGCTAAAAAAAGCCCCAAACATTTTAGACGTTGAAAGTTCAAATAAGAATATTAATAAAAAAGAATAATAAAAATTTGTCGTTTTATGTGTTTTTCGCGAAAACGCAGATTGCTCAAAACGGCTGTTTTCAAAAAAAGCATTTTAAATTTTAATCGTTAAATGCAAATAAAAAAATAAAAAAATTAAAAAATTTGTTTTTTTGGTTTTACGCGTTAAAACCAAAATTCAAAAGGGGTTTTTCAAAAAACATTTTAACTTTTGTCGTTAAACGTTCAAATACCGAATTTAAAAAAACGGTTATTTTTTTCCCTTTTTAGGTTTTTGCTTAAAAAGCTGTTGCTAAAAGGGGTTTTTCAAAATAAAATTTAACTTTTAATGGAAAAATTTAAAAAACGAATTAAAAAAACGTAAAAAAATTTTGCGTTTTAGTGTTTTTTGGGGTTAAACGCGTTAAAAAACCCCGTTTGTTTTGCTTTTAAAAAAAGCATTTAAATTTTAATTTAAATCGTTTTAAAAAGGTAAATTTAAAAAAGAAAATAAAAACTCAAGCTGTTTTGCTTAAAAAACAATTAAAAACTAAAAATGCTGTTTTTTAAAAAAAGCATTTTAACATTTTTAAACGTTAAATCGTTTTAAAAAGCTTTAATAAAAACGAAAATAAAAATTTTCCCTTTTTTGCTTTTACTTAAAAACAATTAAAGTAAACCGTTTTTTAAAATAAGCATTTTAAATTTTTAAAAAATCGTTTTTAAAAAAAGCGTTTAATAAAAAAGAATAATAAAAATTTTTCGTTTTTTGTTTTTTGCTTAAAATGTTAAAGTCAAAAGGGGGAAAAAAAATTTTAAGCTTTTAAACGTTAAAAGGGTAACGCAATAAAAATAAAAAAGTTAAAATTTGCTTTTAGCTTTTTTTCCCCTTAAACGCAAATAAACTTTAAAAAACCGTTTTTTAAAAAAAGCTTTTAAGTTTTAACCCTTAAACGTTAAAAAGCCTTTTCAAAATAAAAATTTCCTTTTTTTTGTGTTTTACCCTTAAAACGCAATTAAAATAAAAGTTTTTTTAAAAAAAGCTTTTAAGCTTTTTACGTTAAACGCAAATTGGCAAAAAATTTTCAAAATAAAAATTCCTTTTTAGCGTTTTCCCTTAAAAGAGATAAAATAAAACGGGTTTTTAAAATAAACTTTTAAAAAATTTTAACGTTAAACGTTAAATAACGCTTTTAAAAAAGAAAAATTAAAAAGCTTTTTATGCTGACCCTTAAAACGCAATTAATAAAAAAGGGTTTTTAAAAAAAACTTTTAAGCTTTTGGTTTTTAAACGTTAAATAAAAGCTTTTAAAAAAAAATTTTAAAAAGGGGCGTTTTTTTTCGTTTTAGCGTTTAAAAAAAAAAAATAAAAACCGTTTTGCTTAAAACTTTTTAAACTTTTTAAGGAAACGTTTTTTAAAAAAGCAAAATTTTAAAAAAAGATTAAAAAACGTGTTTTTTGCGTTTTTTTAAAAACCGATTAAAATAAAAATTTCTTTTTTTCTTTTAAAAAACTTTTAAGCATTTTTTGTTAAATCGTTCAAAAAAGCAAAAATTTTAAAAATAATAAAAAAACGTTTTTATGCTTTTTTTTAAAACGAATTTAAAAAAATGCTTTTTGCTTAAGTTTTAAGCATTTTTAAGTTAAAAAGTTCAAAAAACTTTAAAAAAAATTAAAAAACGTCTTTTTTTTTCTTTTTTTTAAAAAAGAATTAAAAATCCTGCTGTTTTTTTCTAAAAAAAGCATTTTCAAGCATTTTAGATCGTTGAAATCGTTAAATAGAGCAATATTTAAAAAAAACGAATAATAAAAATTTTTTTCGTTTTAGGTTTTAAAAAAAGGTTTTTTTAAATAACTTTTTTGCTAAAATAAAATTTTAAATTTTTAATCGTTTAAATTTAAAAAAAAAAAATAAAAAATTTTTTTTTTTGTGACGCGGCCGCGTTAAATAAAAGGGGTTTTGCTAAAAAATTTTAAGCATTTTAACTTAAAAAAACCCAAAAAAAAAAATAAAAAAAAATTTTTTTTTTGTTTTTAGCGTTGATTTAAACCAAAAATTTTTTTTAAAAAAAAGCATTTTCAAGCATTTTAGATCTTTAAACGTTCAAAAAGCAAATTAATAAAAACGAATAAAAAAATTCGTCGTTTTTTGGGTTTTCCCTTAAAACGCAAAAAAACCCTGCTTTTTGCAAAATAACATTTTTTGATTTTTAAAGGAAAATTTTTAAAAAACAATATTAAAAAAAACGAATAAAAAATTTTCTTTTAGCGTTTTAGGGGTTAAAAAAGATTAAAAACTAAAAAGTTGTTTTTTAAAAAATAAATTTTTAAAAAAGAAACAAATTTTTAAGCTTTAATAAAACGAAAATAAAAAATCCTTTTTTTTTTTGCTAAAAAACAATTAAAAACTAAAAAGTTGTTTTTAAAAAAGCATTTTAAAAAAGGGTTTAAAAAAAAATTTA
>NW_027049784.1:0-4012 GCF_025399875.1 Dalotia coriaria
AAAAAAAAAAAAAAAAAAATTTGTCGTTTTATGCTGTTTTTTAAAAGCAGTTTAAAAAAAACGTGCTGTTTTGAAAAAAAATTTTAAGCATTTTAGATCGTTGAAATCTTCAAAAGGCAAAAAATAAAAACGAATAATAAAAATTTTGTCGTTTTATGCTGTTTTGCGTTTAAAAAGCGTTAAACTCAAAACTTTTTTTAAAAAAAAATTTTCAAGCATTTTAGATCGTTTTGTCGTTTAAATAGAAGCAATATTTAAAAAAAACGAATAATAAAAAATTTGTCGTTTTTATGCTGTTTTTCCCCGTTAAAAAAAGCAGATTAAAACTCAAATCGTGCTGTTTTGTTTTAAAATGGGATTTTCCCAAACAATTTTAAAATCGTTGAAATCGTTCCCAAAAAGACGCAATAAAAAAAAAAAACGAATAATAAAAAATTTTTTTTGTTTTTGCTGTTTTGCGTTAAAACGCAGAATAAAACTCAAAACTTTCTGTTTTTCTAAAATAAGCATTTTTAAGCATTTTTAATCGGGGGAAATCCCCTTCAAATAGACGCAATATTAATAAAAAAGAATAATAAAAATTTCGTCGTTTTTTTTGCTGTTTTTCGCGTTAAAACGCAGATTAAACTCAAAACGTGCTGTTTTTTTCCAAAAAAAAAGGGATTTTCAAGGGGATTTTGAAACGTTGAAATCGTTTTAAATAGACGCAATTTAATAAAACGAATAAAAAAATTTCGTCGTTTTTTTTGCTGTTTTGGGGCGTTAAAACGAATTAACTCCCTGCTGTTTTGCTAAAATAAGCTTTTCAAGCATTTTTTGATCTTGAAATCGTTTAAAAAAGAAACAAATATTAATAAAAACGAATAATAAAAAAAACGTCTTTTTTTGCTGTTTTGCGTTAAAACGCAATTAAAAAAATCAAAACGTGCTGTTTTTGCTAAAATAAAAACATTTTCAAACATTTTAGATCGGTTTAAATCGTTCAAATAGAGCAATATTAATAAAAAAGAATAATAAAAAATTTTGTGTTTTATGCTGTTTTGCGTTAAAACGCAGATTAAAAGCTCAAAACGTTCTTTTTTCTTTTGCCTTTCCCAAAAAATTTTTTGATCGTTGAAATCGTTCAAATAGAAGCAATAAAAAAAAAACGAATAAAAAATTCGTCGTTTTTTATAAAGCGTTTTACGCGTTAAAACGCAGATTAAAGCCTGTAAAACGTGCTGTTTTTGCTAAAATAAGCATTTTCAAGCATTTTAGATCGTTGAAAATGTTCAAATAGTATAAATATTAATAAAAACGAATAATGTAAATCTTCGTCGTTTTATGCTGTTTTGGCGTTAAAACGCAGATTAAAGCTCAAAACGTGCTGTTTTGCTAAAATAAGCATTTTCACATTTAGATCGTTGAAATCGTTCAAATAGATAAATATTAATAAAAACGAATAATAAAAATTTCGTCGTTTTATGCTGTTTTACGCGTTAAAACGCAGATTAAAAGCCAAAACGTGCTGTTTTGCTAAAATAAGCACTTTCAAGCATTTTAGATCGTTGAAATCGTTCAAATAGAAGCAATATTAATAAAAAACGAATAATAAAAAATTCGTCGTTTTATGCTGTTTTACGCGTTAAAACGCAGATTAAAAGCTCAAATCGTGCTGTTTTTGCTAAAATAAGCATTTTCGCTATTTAGATAGTTGAAATCGCTCAAAATAGACGCACAAAATAAAAAAAAACGAATAATAAAAAATTTCGTCGTTTTTATGCTGTTTACGCGTTAAACGCAGAATAAAGCTCAAACGTGCTGTTTTGCTAAAATAAGCATTTTCAAGCATTTTAGATCGCTGGAAATCGTTCAAATAGACGCAATATTAATAAAAACGAATAATGTACCCCGTCGTTTTATGTTGTTTTTACGTTAAACGCAGATTAAAGCTTCCTAAACGTGCTGTTTTGCTAAAATAAGCATTTTCAAGACGATCGCTGAAATCGCTTAAATAGAAGCTAACATTAATAAAACGAATAATACAAAATTCGTCATTTTATGCTGTTTTACGCGTTAAAAACGCATATTAAAAGCTCAAACGTGCTGTTTCTGCTAAAATAAGCATTTTCAAGCATTTTTGTGATCGCTGAAATCGTTCAAATAGACGCGAATATTAATAAAAACGAATAATAAAAATTTTGTCGTTTTTATGCTGTTTTACGCGTTAAAACGCAGAATAAAGCTCAAACGTGCTGTTTTGCTAAAATAAGCATTTTCAAGCATTTTGGATCAAGCTGAAATCATCTTTCAAATAGACGCAATATTAATAAAACGAATAATGTACCCGTCGTTTTATGCTGTTTTACGCGTTAAACGCAGATTGCTTCCAAAACGCTGTTTTGCCAAAATAAGCAATTCCAAGCATTTTAGATCGCTGAAATCGTTCAAATGACGCAATATTAATAAAAACGAATAATAAAAAAATCCGTCGTTTTTATGTTGTTTTACGTTAAAACGCAGATTAAAGCTCAAAAACGTGCTGTTTTGCTAAAATAGGCATTTTCAAGCATTTTAGATCGTTGGGAAATCGTTCAAATAGACGCAATATTAATAAAAAACGAATATCAAAAATTCGTCGTTTTATGCTGTTTTACGCGTTAAAACGCAGATTAAAAGCTCAAAACGTGCTGTTTTGCTAAAATAAGCATTTTCAAGCATTTTAGTAGATTTGAAATCGTTCAAATAGAAGCATATTAATGTCAAAAACGAATAATAAAAATTCGTCGTTTTATGCTGTTTACGTTAAACGCAGATTAAAAGCTCAAAACGTGCTGTTTTGCTAAAATAAGCAATTTTCAAAGCATTTTAGATCGTTGAAATCGTTCAAATAGACGCAATATTAATAAAACGAGATAATAAAATTTCGTCGTTTTATGCTGTTTTACGCGTTAAACGCAGATTAAAACTCAAAACGTGCTGTTTTGCTAAAATAAGCATTTTAAGCATTTTTAGATCGTTGAAATCGTTCAAATAGACGCAATTTTATAAAAACGAATAATAAAAATTCGTCGTTTTATGCTGTTTTACGCGTTAAAACGCAGATTAAAGCTCAAAATCGTGCTGTTTTGCAAATAACATTTTCAAGCATTTTAGATCGTTGAAATCGTTCAAATAGACGCAATAAATTTTAAAAAAGAATAATAAAAATTCGTCGTTTTTATCTGTTTTACGCGTTAAAAACGCAGATAAAACTCAAAACGTGCTGTTTTGCTAAAATAAGCATTTTCAAGCATTTTAATCGTTGAAATCGTTCAAATAGAAGCAATATTAAAAAAACGAATAATAAAAATTCGTCTTTTATGCTGTTTTACGCGTTAAAAGCAGAGTTAAAATGTCAAAACGTGCTGTTTTGCAATAAAATAAGCATTTTCAAGCATTTTAGATCGTTGAAATCGTTCAAATAGAAAAATATTAATAAAAAACGAATAATAAAAATTTCGTCGTTTTTATGCTGTTTTACGCGTTAAAACGCAGATTAAAACTAAAACGTGCTGTTTTCGCTAAAATAAACATTTTCAAGCATTTTAGATCGTTGAAATCGTTCAAATGAAGCAATATTAATAAAAACGAATAATAAAAATTCGTCGTTTTATGCTGTTTTACGCGTTAAAACGCAGATTAAAAGCTCAAAACGTGCTGTTTTTGCTAAAATAAGCATTTTCAAGCATTTTGATCGTTGAAATCCCTTCAAATAGACGCAATTAATAAAAACGAATAATAAAATTTTGTCTTTTATGCTTTTTCGCGTTAAAACGCAGATTAAAAAAAAACGTGCTGTTTTGCTAAAAAAATTTTCAAGCATTTTAGATCGTTGAATCGTTGACAATATTAATAAAACGAATAATAAAAATTTCGTTTTTTTTTAGCGTTTAAACGCTTAAAACCCGCCCGATTTTAAGTAAAAGCTTTCAAAACGTGCTGTTTTGCTAAAATAGCAATTCAAAATTTTCTTGAATTTTTAAAAGGTAAT
>NW_027049785.1:0-4011 GCF_025399875.1 Dalotia coriaria
ATATAAAAAATTTCGTTTTGCTGTTTTACGCGTTAAAAAGTTAAAGCTCAAACGTCTGTTTGTAAAATAACATTTTCAAGCATTTTTAAAATCGTTGAAAAATTTTTCAAATAGAAACAATATTAATAAAAACGAATAATAAAAAATTCGTCGTTTTTATGCTGTTTTACGCGTTAAAAGCAGATTACAGCTCAAAAAGTGCTGTTTTGCTAAAATAACATTTTCAAAGCATTTTAGATCGTTGAAATTGTTCAAATAGAAGCAATATTAATAAAAACGAATAATAACAAATTCGTCGTTTTATGCTGTTTACGCGTTAAAACGCAGATTAAAACTCAAAACGTGCTGTTTTGCTAAAATAACATTTTCAAGCATTTTAGATCGTTGAAATCGTTCAAATAGACGCAATAGAAATAAAAACGAATAATAAAAATTTCGTCGTTTTTATGCTGTTTTACGCGTTAAAACGCAGAATAAAAGCTCAAAACGTGCTGTTTCGCTAAAATAAGCATTTTCAAGCATTTTAGATCGTTGAAATCGTTCAAATAGACGCAATATTAATAAAAAACGAATAATAAAAATTCGTCGTTTTTATGCTGTTTTACGCGTTAAAACGCAGATTAAAGCTCAAAACGTGCTGTTTTGCTAAAATAAGCATTTTCAAGCATTTTAGATCGTTGAAATCGTTCAAATAGAAGCAATATTAATAAAAACGAATAATAAAATTTCGTCGTTTTTATGCTGTTTTACGCGTTAAAACGCAGATTAAAGCTCAAAACGTGCTGTTTTGCTAAAATAAGCATTTTCAAGCGTTTTAGATCGTTGAAATCGTTCAAATAGACGCAATATTAATAAAAACGAATAATAAAAATTTCGTCCCTTTTATGCTGTTTTACGCGTTAAAACGCAGATTAAAGCTCAAAACGTGCTGTTTTGCTAAAATAAGCATTTTCAAGCATTTTAGATCGTTGAAATCGTTCAAATAGACGCAATATTAATAAAAACGAATAATAAAAATTTCGTCGTTTTATGCTGTTTTTCGCGTTAAAACGCAGAATAAAGCTCAAAACGTGCTGTTTTGCTAAAATAAAGCATTTTCAAGCATTTTAGATCGTTGAAATCGTTCAAATAGAAGCAATATTAATAAAAACGAATAATAAAAAATTCGTCGTTTTTATGCTGTTTGACGCGTTAAAACGCAGATTAAAGCTCAAAACGTGCTGTTTTGCTAAAATAAGCATTTTCAACATTTTAGATCGTTGAAATCGTTCAAATAGACGCAATAAAAATAAAAACGAATAATAAAAATTTTTTTCGTTTTTTTTGCTGTTTTTCGCGTTAAAACGCAGAATAAAGCTCAAAACGTGCTGTTTTGCTTTTTAAAAAAGCATTTTCAAGCATTTTAGATCGTTGAAATCGTTCAAATAGAACAATATTAATAAAAACGATAATAAAAATTTCGTCGTTTTATGCTGTTTTACGCGTTAAAACGCAGATTAAAAGCTCAAATCGTGCTGTTTTGCAAAATAAGCATATTCAAGCATTTTAGATCGTTGAAATCGTTCAAATAGAAACAATATTTAAAAAAACGAATATTAAAAAATTCGTCGTTTTTATGCTGTTTTTCGCGTTAAAACGCAGATTAAACTCAAAACGTGCTGTTTTGCTAAAATAAGCATTTTCAAGCATTTTAAAATCGTTGAAATCGTTCAAATAGACGCTAAAAATAAAAACGAATATAAAAATTTCGTCGTTTTTATGCTGTTTTACGCGTTAAAACGCAGAATAAAAACTCAAAAAAGTGCTGTTTTGCTAAAATAAGCATTTTCAAGCATTTTAGATCGTTTAAATCGTTCAAATGACGCAATATTAATAAAAACAGAATAATAAAAATTGTGGTTTTATGCTGTTTTACGCGTTAAAACGCAGATTAAAGCTCAAAACGTGCTGTTTTTGCTAAAATAAACATTTTCAAGCATTTTAGATCATTGAAATCGCTCAAATAGACGCAATTAATAAAAACGAATAATAAAAAATTCGTCGTTTTTATGCTGTTTTACGCGTTAAAACGCAGATTAAAGCTCAAAACGTGCTGTTTTGCTAAAATAAGCATTTTCAAGCATTTTAGATCGTTGAAATTGTTCAAATAGAAGCAATATTAATAAAAACGAATAATAAAAAATTCGTCGTTTTATGCTGTTTTACGCGATAAAACGCAGATTACAGCTCAAACGTGCTGTTTTGCTAAAATAAGCATTCCAAGCATTTTAGATCGTTGAAATCGTTCAAATAAACAATATTAATAAAAAAAGAATAATAAAAAATTTTGTGTTTTTTTGCTGTTTTACGCGTTAAAACCCCTGATTAAAGCTCAAAACGTGCTGTTTTTTTCTTTAAAATAACATTTTCAAGCATTTTAATGGGAAATCGTTCAAATAAACGCAATTTAAAAAAGAAAATAAAAAAATTTTTCGTTTTTTTTTGCTGTTTTACGCGTTAAAACCCAATTAAAAAAAACTTTGGTTTTTAAAATAAGCATTTTTTAAACATTTTTAGATCGTTGAAATCGTTCAAATAGAAAATATTAATAAAAAAAGAATAAAAAATTTCGTCGTTTTTGCTTTTTTTACGCGTTAAAACGCAGATTAAAGCTCAAAACGTGGGGTTTTTTTTAAAATAAACATTTTCAAGCATTTTAGATCGTTGAAATCGTTTAAATGAAGCAATATTTAAAACGAAAAATAAAAAATTGTCATTTTTATGCTGTTTTTCGCGTTAAAACGCAGTTAAAAACTCAAAACTCTGTTTTGCTAAAATAAGCATTTTCAAGCATTTTGTCGTTTTAAATCGTTCCCAAAAACGCAATATTAATAAAAAAGAAAAAAAAATTTTTTTGCTTTTGTGTTTTCGCGTTAAAACGCAGAATTGTCAAAACTGCTGTTTGCCAAAATAAGACAAGCATTTTAGATCGTTGAAATCGTTCAAATAAACAATATTAATAAAAAAGAATAATAAAAATTTCGTCGTTTTTATGCTGTTTTACGCGTTAAAACGCGTTAAAAAATCAAAACGTGCTGTTTTGCTAAAATAAAAACATTTTCAAGCATTTTTAGATCGTTGAAATCGTTCAAATAAACGTATTAATAAAAAAAGAATAAAAAAAATTCGTCGTTTTTATGCTGTTTTTCGCGTTAAAACCAGATTAAAACTCAAAACGTGCTGTTTGCAAAAAAGCACAAACATATTAGATCGTTGAAATCGTTCAAATAGAAGCAAATTTAAAAAAAACGAATAATAAAAAATTTTGTCTTTTATGCTGTTTTTTGCGTTAAAACCAGATTAAAAAATCAAAACGGTGTTTTTCTAAAATAAGCTTTTCAAGCATTTTTGATCGTTAAAAAACGTTCAAATAGAAGCAATATTAAAAAAACAATAATAAAAAATTCGTCGTTTTATGCTGTTTTACGCGTTAAAACGCGATTAAAACCAAAAAGTGCTTTTTTTTCTAAAAAAAATTTTCAAGCATTTTAGATCGTTGAAATCTTAAATAGCGCAATATTAAAAAAAAGAATAATAAAAATTCGTCGTTTTATGCTGTTTTCGCGTTAAAACGCAGATTAAACTCAAAACGTGTTGTTTTGCTAAAATAAGCATTTTCAAAACATTTTAGATCGTTTAAATCGTTCAAATAGAAGCAATATTAATAAAAAAGAATAAAAAAAAATTTGTCGTTTTTTTTCTTTTTTGCGTTAAAACGCAGATTAAAACTCAAAACGTCCCTTTTTTTTCTAAAATAAGCATTTTTAAAACAAAATCGTTGAAAACGTTCAAAAAACGCAATATTAAAAAACAATATTAAAAATTCGTCGTTTTATGTTTTTACCGTTAAAAAAGCAGATTAAACTCAAAACTGCTGTTTTTAAAAAAACATTTTTAAGCATTTTAGATCGTTGAAATCGAAAAAAAATTTCAAAAAAAATTTTTTTTTGGGGCCCTTTTTTTAAAAAAAAC
>NW_027049786.1:0-4010 GCF_025399875.1 Dalotia coriaria
ACTAAAAAACCTTTATTATTCGTTTTTTTTTTATATTGCGTCTATTTGAACGATTTCAACGATCTAAAATGCTTGAAAATGCTTTTTTTTGCAAAAAAAACGTTTGAGTTTTTTTCGCGTTTTAACCCCTAAAAAAGAAAAAACGACGAAATTTTTTTTATTCGTTTTTATTAATATTGCGTCTATTTGAAAGTTTCAACGATCTAAAAATGCGAAAAGCTTATTTTTGCAAAACAGCACGTTTTGAGCTTTAATCTGCGTTTTAAACCCTAAAAAAGATAAAAACGACGAAAATTTTATTATTCGTTTTTATTTTTATTGCGTCTATTTGAACTTTTTCGATCTAAAAAAATTGAAAATGCTTATTTTAGCAAAACAGCACGTTTGAGCTTTAATCTGCGTTTTTTAAAGCGTAAAACAGCATAAAAAAGACGAATTTTTTTTTTATTCGTTTTTTTTTAAAATTGTTTATTTGAACGATTTCAACGATTTAAAATGCGAAATGCTTATTTTAGCAAAACAGCACGATTTGAGCTTTTTAAATTTCTTTTTAAAGCAAAACGCATAAAACGAAAATTTTATTATTCGTTTTTTTAAAATTTCGTCTATTTGAACGATTTCAACGATCAAAAAAGCATGTGTTTTTTTAAAAAAAGACGTTTTGAGCTATATTCTGCGTTTTAACTTTTAAACAGCATAAAAACGACGAAATTTTTATTATTCGTTTTTATTTTATTGCGTCTATTTGAACGATTTCAACGATTTAAAATGCTTGAAAATGCTTATTTTAGCAAAACACCGTTGTGAGCTTTTAAATTGCGTTTTAACGCGTCAGCATAAAACGAGAATTTTTTTATTCGTTTTTTTTAATAGTTCATTTGAACGATTTCAACGTCTGCCGGGAAAAAGTTATTTTAGCAAAAAAGCACGTTTTGATTTTTAAACTGCGTTTTAACGCGTAAAAAAGCATAAAAAAAGACGAAATTTTTATTATTTTTTTTATTTAAAATTGCGTCTATTTTAACGGGGTTTAACGATCTAAAGCTTAAAAAGCTTATTTTAGCAAAAAAAGTTTTGGTTTAATCTGCTTTTTCCGTAAAACAGCATAAAACGGGGAATTTTTTTTTTTCGTTTTTTTTAAAAAAATTGTTCTATTTGAACGATTTAAAGATCTTGTTTGGAAAAGTTATTTTAACAAAACAGCACGTTTTGAGTTTAATCTGCGTTTAAACCCTCAGCATAAAACACAAATTTTATTATTCGTTTTTTTTTAATATTGCGTCTATTTGAACGTTTCAACGATTAAAAAGCGAAAAAGCTTATTTTGCAAAACGCATTTTGAGTTTTTCGCGTTTTTAAAGCGTAAAAAAGCATAAAACGACGAATTTTTTTTTATTCGTTTTTATTAATATTGCCATTTGAACGATTTCAACGATCTAAAATGCTTTAAAATGCTTTTTTTAGCAAAACAGACGATTTTAGCTTTTAATCTGCGTTTTAAACCCAAAACAAAACAAAAAAACGACGAAAATTTTTTTTCGTTTTTTTTAATATTGCGTCTATTTGAACGATTTCAACGATCTAAAATGTTGAAAATGCTTATTTTAGCAAAACAGCACGTTTTGAGTTTTTTTTCTGCGTTTTTTAAAGCAAAACAAAAAACGCGAAATTTTTATTATTCGTTTTTTTTTTTTATTGCGTCTATTGAACATTTTGACGATCAAATGCTTTGAAAAACTTATTTTAAAAAAAGCCTTTTTAGCTTTTAACTGCGTTTTAACGCGTAAAACAGCAAAAAAAGACGAAATTTTTTTTATTGTTTTTATCAAATTCTTTTTTGGGAAAGATTTCAACGATTAAAATGCTTGAAAATGCTTATTTTAGCAAAACAGCACGTTTTGAGCTTTATTCTGCGTTTTAACGCAAAACAGCATAAAACGACGAAATTTTTATTATTCGTTTTTATTAATATTGCGTCTATTTGAACGATTTCAACGATCTAAAAAGGAAAATCTTATTTTAGCAAAACAGCACGTTTTGAGCTTTATTCTGCAACGCGTAAAACGCAAAAAACGAATTTTTTTTTCGTTTTTTTTTTTGTGCCATTTGAAAGATTTCAACGATCTATAATGCTTGATAAACTTATTTTAGCCGGTTTTGGTTTTAATCGCGTTTTTAAAGCGTAAAAAGTAAAAAAAGACGAATTTTTTATTTTGTTTTTTTTTAATATTGCGTCATTTGAACGATTTCAACGACTAAAATGCTTGAAAAGCTTATTTTGAAAACAGCACGTTTTTTAGTTTTAATCTGCGTTTTTAACCCCCAGCATAAAACGACGAATTTTTTTTTTATTTGTTTAATTAATATTGCTTCTATTTGAACGATTTTAACGTTCTAAAATGCTTGAAAATGCTTATTTTAAAAACAGCACGTTTTGAGCTTTAATCTGCGTTTTAACGCGTAAAACAGCATAAAACGACGAAATTTTTATTATTCGTTTTATTAATATTGCGTCTATTTGAACGATTTCCAACGATCTAAAATGCTTGAAAATGCTTATTTTAGCAAAACAGCACGTTTTGAGCTTTAATCTGCAATTTAACGCGTAAAACAGCATAAAAAAAGACGAATTTTTATTATTCGTTTTTATTAATATTGCGTCTATTTGAACGATTTCAACGATCTAAAATGCTTGAAAAAGCTTATTTTAGCAAAACAGCACGTTTTGAGCTTTAATCTGCGTTTTAACGCGTAAAACACATAAAACGGCGAATTTTTATTATTCGTTTTATTAATATTGCTTCTATTTGAACGATTTCAACGATCTAAAAAAGTTTGGAAATGCTTATTTTAACAAAAACACGTTTTGAGCTTTAATCTGCGTTTTAACTCGTAAAACAGCATAAAACGACGAAATTTTTATTATTCGTTTTTTTTTAATATTGCGTCTATTTGAACGATTTCAACGATCTAAAATGCCGAAAATGCTTATTTTAGCAAAACAGCACGTTTTGAGCTTTAATCTGCGTTTTAACGCGTAAAACAGCATAAAACGACGAATTTTTTATTATTCGTTTTATTAATATTGCTTCTATTTGAACGATTTCAACGATCTAAAATGCTTGAAAAAGCTTATTTTAGCAAAACAGCCCATTTGAGTTTAATCTGCGTTTTAACGCGTAAAACAGCATAAAAACGACGAAATTTTATTATTCGTTTTTATTAATATTGCGTCTATTTGAACGATTTCAACGATCTAAAATGCTTGAAAATGCTTATTTTAGCAAAACAGCACGTTTTGAGCTTTATTCTGCGTTTTTAAAGCGTAAAACAGCATAAAACGACGAAATTTTTATTATTCGTTTTTATTTTTTTTGCGTCTATTAGAACGATTTCGACGATCTAAAATGCTTGAAAATCTTATTTTAGCAAAACAGCACGTTTTGAGCTTTAATCTGCGTTTTAACGCGTAAAACAGCATAAAACGACGAATTTTATTATTCGTTTTTATCAATATTGCTTCTATTTGAACGATTTCAACGATCTAAAATGCTTGAAAATGCTTATTTTAGCAAAACAGCACGTTTGAGCTTATTCGCGTTTTTAACGCGTAAAACAGCAAAAAACGACGAAATTTTTATTATTCGTTTTTATTAATATTGCGTCTATTTGAACGATTTCAACGATCTAAAATGCTTGAAAATGCTTATTTTAGCAAAACAGCACGTTTTGAGCTTTATTCTGCGTTTTAACGCGTAAAACAGCATAAAACGACGACATTTTTATTATTCGTTTTTTTTTTTTTATTGCGTCTATTTGAAAAGGTTTCAACGATCTATAATGCTTGATAATGCTTATTTTAGCAAAACAGCACGTTTTGAGCTTTTTAAACCGTTTTTTCGCGTAAAACAGCATAAAACGACGAATTTTTTTTTATTCGTTTTTATTAATTTGCGTCTTTTTAAGATTTCAACGTTTTAAAAACTTTTTAAAAAAATTTTTCTTTAAAA
>NW_027049787.1:0-4007 GCF_025399875.1 Dalotia coriaria
GCAAATTTTAAAATTTAAAACGTTTGAAAAAAAATTTTAAAAAAAATTTTCCCCGTTTTAATGTTTTACCCTTTAAAAAAATTTTTTAAAAAAAATGTTTTGCTTAAAAAAGCATTTTTAAACTTTAGGTTTGAAACTTCAAATAGACCAAATTTAATAAAAACGAATAATAAAAAAACGGTTTTTTTAATTTCGCGTTTTTTGGGGGAAATTAAAAAAGGGGTTTTTAAAAAAACATTTTGTTTTGCTTAAATTTCCCTAAGCAATTTAATAAAAAAAATAAAAAAATTTTTTTATTTTTCGCGTTAAAAACGTTTAAGCCCAAAAGGGGTTTTCTAAAAAAGTTTTTTTTAGAAAACTTAAAAGGAAAAAAATTTTAAAAAAAAAAAAAAAAAAAAAATTTTTTTTTTTTTGGGGTTTTCTTCCCCGGGGGTAAAAAAGCGTTTCAAAACATTTTAACTTAAATCGTTAAATGGTAAAATAAAAAAAAAAAAAAAACCCTTTTTTTTTTTTCCGTTAAAACGTTAAAGTAAAACGGGGTTTTCAAAAAAAAAATTTTTTGGTTTTTAAAAAAATTTTAAAAAAGCAAATTAATAAAAAAGAATAATAAAAACGGTTTTTTTTTGTTTGGGAAAAAATTTCCCCGTTTTTAAAAAAAATTTTGCATTTTTAAAATTTTAAAATTTTTAAATGGAATTTAATAAAAACAAAAAAAAACGGGGTTTTTATCTGTTTTAGCTTAAAAGCGTTAAAAATAAAATCTGTTTTGCTAAAATAACATTTTAAAAATTTTTTTTTCGTTAAATGGCCCAAAAAATAAAAAAAAAATAAAAAAAAGCGTTTTTATTTTTCCCTTAAAAGGGAAAGTTAAAAAAAAGTGCTTTTTGCTAAAATAAATTTTAAATTTTTTGAAATCGTTTAAAAGACGCAATATTAAAAAAAACGAATAATAAAACGTCGTTTTTATACCTTTTCGCGTTAAAGGGTTCCAAAAGGTTTTTTTAAAAAAATTTTCGCATTTTAGATCGTTGAAATCGTTCAAATAGAAGCAATATTAATAAAAGTAATAAAAAAGTAGCTTATTGTTAAAACGAGTTAAAAAAATGTAAAACGTGCGTTTTGCTAAAATAAGCATTTTCAAGCATTTTAGATCGTTGAAATCGTTCAAATAGAAGCATTATTAATAAAAAGAGTAATAAAAATCGTCGTTTTATAACGTTAAAAAATTCCAGTTAATCTGTTTTGCTAAAATAAGCATTTCAAGCATTTTAGATCGTTAAACGTTCAAATAGACGCATAAAATAAAAAACGAATAATAAAAACGTCGTTTTTAAAAGCTGTTTTCGGTTAAAGAGATTTAAAGCTCAAAACGCGTTAAATTGCTAAAATAAGCATTTTCAAGCATTTTAGATGTTGAAATCTTTTTAAATAGAAGCAATATTAAAAAAACGAATAATAAAAATTTTTCGTTTTTTTTGTTTTTTTTACGCGTTAAAACCCGAATAAACTAAAAAGTGCTGTTTTGCTAAAATAAGCATTTTCAAGCATTTTAGATCGTTGAAAACGTTAATAGAACAATATTTTAAAAAAACGAAAAATTTGTCTTTTTTTTGTTTTACCCTTAAAAAGCAGATTAAAACTCAAAACGTCTGTTTTGCTAAAATAACTTTCAAGCATTTTTTTATCGTTGAAATCGTTCAAAAGCCAATATTAATAAAAACGAATAATAAAAATTTTGTTTTTATGTTTTACCGGGTTTAAAAAGCAGATTAAAGCTCAAAACGTGCTGTTTTGCTAAATAAAACATTTTTTAAGCATTTTAGATCGTTTTAAATCGTTCAAAAGAAACAATATTTAAAACGAATAATAAAAATCTTTTGTTTTATGCTGTTTTACGCTTAAAAAACAGATTAAACAAAACGTGCTGTTTTGCTTTTAAAAAAAGCATTTTCAAGCATTTTGACGTTAAATCGTTTTTAAAAAGAAGCAATATTAATAAAAAAGAAAAATAAAAAATTCGTCTTTTTTTGTGTTTTACGCGTTAAAACGCGAAAAAAAAGCTCAAACGTGCTGTTTTGCTAAATAAGCATTTTCAAGCATTTTTGATCTTGAAACCCCTTCAAAAAGACCAATATTAATAAAAACGATTTTAAAAATTGGGGTTTTATGCTGTTTTCGTTAAACGCAGATTCTCAAAACGTGCTGTTTTGCTAAAATAACATTTTCGCATTTTAGATCGTTTAAACCCTTCAAATAGAAGCAAATTTAAAAAAAAAAAAAAATTCGTCGTTTTTTGCTGTTTTACCTTTAAAAAGCAATTAAACTCAAAACTGCTGTTTTTCAAAAAAGCATTTTTTAAGCATTTTTGATCGTTGAAATCGTTCAAAAAGACGCAATATTAATAAAAACGAATAATAAAAAATTTTGTCGTTTTATGCTGTTTTACGCGTTAAAACGCGATTAAAACTCAAAAAAGTCGTTTTGCAAAATAAGCATTTTTTAAGCATTTTGCGTTGAAATCGTTCAAATAGACGCTATTAATAAAAACGAATATTAAAAAAATTGTCGTTTTATGCTGTTTACGCGTTAAAACGCAGATTAAAGCTCAAAAAGGCTGTTTTGCTAAAATAAGCATTTTCAAATTTTAGATCGTTTAAATCGTTCAAATAGAAGCAATATTAAAAAAAACGAATAATATAAAATTAGTCGTTATTATGCTGTTTACGCGTTAAAACGCAGATTAAACTCAAAACGTGCTGTTTTGCTAAAATAAGCATTTTCAAGCATTTTAGATCGTTGAAATCGTTCAAAAAAGAAGCAATATTAATAAAATGAATAATAAAAATTCGTCGTTTTTATGCTGTTTTACGCGTTAAAACGCAGATTAAAAGCTCAAAACGTGCTGTTTTGCTAAAATAAAGCATTTTCAAGCATTTTAGATCGTTGAAATCGTTCAAATAGAAGCAATATTAATAAAACGAATAATAAAAATTCGTCGTTTTTATGCTGTTTTACGCGTTAAAACGCAGATTAAAACTCAAAACGTACTGTTTTCCTAAAATAAAGCATTTTCAAGCATTTTTTAGATCGTTGAAATCGTTCAAATAGAAGCAATATTAATAAAAACGAATAATAAAAAATCGTCGTTTTATGCTGTTTTACGCGTTAAAACGCAGATTAAAACTCAAAACGTGCTGTTTTTTCTAAAATAAAGCATTTTCAAGCATTTTAGATCGTTGAAATCGTTTAAATAGAAGCAATATTAATAAAAACGAATAATAAAAAAATCGTCATTTTTTTGCTGTTTACGCGTTAAAACGCAGATTAAAGCAAAAAGTGCTGTTTTTTCTAAAATAAGCAATTTCAAGCATTTTAGATCGTTGAAATCGTTTTAAATAGACGCAATATTAATAAAAAACGAATAATAAAAAATTCGTCGTTTTTTATACTGTTTTACGCGTTAAAACGCAGATTAAAGCTCAAAACGTGCTGTTTTGCTAAAATAAGCATTTTCAAGCATTTTTAGATCGTTGAAATCGTTCAAATAGCGCAATATTAATAAAAACGAATAATAAAAAATTCGTCGTTTTTTATACTGTTTTACGCGTTAAAAGGCAGATTAAAGCTCAAAACGTGCTGTTTTGCTAAAATAAAACATTTTCAAGCATTTTAGATCGTTGAAATCGTTCAAATAGACGCAATATTAATAAAAACGAATAATAAAAAATTTCGTCGTTTTTATGCTGTTTACGCGTTAAAACGCAGATTAAAGCCAAAAACGTGCTGTTTTTTTCTAAAATAAGCATTTTCAAGCATTTTAGATCGTTGAAATCGTTCAAATAGAAGCAATATTAATAAAAACGAATAATAAAAATTCGTCGTTTTTATGCTGTTTTACGCGTAAAACGCAGATTAAAAACTCAAAACGTGCTGTCTTGCTAAAATAAGCATTTTCAAGCACTTTAGATCGTTGAAATCGTTCAAATAGAAGCAATATTAATAAAAAC
>NW_027049788.1:0-4001 GCF_025399875.1 Dalotia coriaria
TTCAAGCATTTTTTGATCGTTGGGAAAAGCAAATAGACGCAATTTAAAAAAAACGAATAATAAAAAATTCGTCGTTTTATGCTGTTTTACGCGTTAAAACGCAGATTAAAGCTCAAAACGTGCGTTTTTAAAATAATCATTTTCAAGCATTTTAGATTGTTGAAACGTTCAAAAAGAAGAATATTAATAAAAACGAATAATAAAAAAAATTTGTCGTTTTTTTGCTGTTTTACGCGTTAAAACGCGTTAAAACTCAAAAAAGTGCTGTTTTGCTAAAATAAGCATTTTTAAGCATTTTGATCGTTGAAATCGTATAAATAGAAGAATATTAATAAAAACGAATAATAAAAAAATTGCATTTTATGTTGTTTTACGCGTTAAAACGCAGATTAAAGCTCAAAAAGGGTGTTTTGCTAAAAAAAGCATTTTCAAGCATTTTAAACGTGAAATCGTTTTAAATAGACGCAATATTAATAGAAAAAGAATAATAAAATTTCGTCGTTTTTAGCTGTTTTACGCGTTAAAACGCAGAAAAAAGCTCAAACGTGCTGTTTTGCTAAAATAAGCATTTTCAAGCATTTTAGATCGTTGAAATCGTTTAAATAGCAGCAATAATAAAAAAAACGAATAAAAAAATTCGTCGTTTTTCTTTATACGCGTTAAACGAGATTAAAAGCTCAAAAAGTGTTTTCAAAATAAGCATTTTCGCATTTTAATCGTTGGGGAAAACGTTCAAATAGACGCAATTAATAAAAAAGAATAATAAAAATTTCGTCGTTTTTTATGCTGTTTTACGCGTTAAAAAAGCTGATTAAAGCTCAAAACGTGCTGTTTTTCTAAAAAAAAGCATTTCGCCCTTTTTGATCGTTGAAATCGTTCAAATAGACGCAATATTAATAAAAAACGAATAATAAAAAATTTTGTCGTTTTTATGCTGTTTCACGCGTGAAAACGCAGAATAAAGCTCAAAACGTGCTGTTTTGCTAAAATAAGCATTTTTCAAGCATTTTAGATCGTTGAAATCACGTTCAAATAGACGCAATATTGGCAAAACGAATAATAAAACTTCGTCGTTTTATGCTGTTTTACGCGTTAAAACGCAGATTAAAACTCAAAAACGTGCTGTTTTGCGCAAAATAAACATTTTCAAGCATTTTTAGATTGTGAAATCGTTCAAATAAGTAATATTAATAAAAACGAATAATAAAAAATTCGTCGTTTTTTTATGCTGTTTACGCGTTAAAACGCAGATTAAAACTCAAAACGTGCTGTTTTGCTAAAATAAAGCATTTTTCAAACACATTTTAGATCGTTGGAAATCGATTTCAAATAAGACGCAATATTAATAAAACGAATAATAAAAAATTTGTCGTTTTTATGCTGTTGTTTTACGCGTTAAAACGCAGTTAAACTCAAAACGTGCTGTTTTGCTAAAATAAGCTTTCAAGCATTTTAGATCGTTGAAATCACGTTCAAAATACGAGCAATATTAATAAAAACGAATGGCAAAAATTCGTCGTTTTATGCTGTTTACGCGTTAAAACGCCAGATTAAAACTCAAAACGTGCTGTTTTGCTAAAATAAACATTTTAAGCATTTTAGATCGTTGAAATCCGTTTGCGGTAAACAATATTAAATAAAACGAATAATAGAAATTCGTCATTTTTATGCTGTTTTACGCGTTAAAACGCAGATTAAAACTCAAAACGTGCTGTTTGCTAAAATAAGCATTTTCAACATTTTAGATCGTTGAAATCGTTCAAATAGACGCAATATTAATAAAAACGAATAATAAAATTCGTCGTTTTATGCTGTTTTGCGTTAAAACGCAGATTAAAGCTCAAAACGTGCTGTTTTGCTAAAATAAGCATTTTCAAGCATTTTAGATCGTTGAAATCGTTCAAATAGACGCAATAAAATAAAAAACGAATAATAAAAATTTCGTCGTTTTATGCTGTTTTACGCGTTAAAACGCAGATTAAAGCTCAAAACGTGCTGTTTTTCTTTAAAAAAAGCATTTTCAAGCATTTAATCGTTGAAATCGTTTAAGCAATATTAATAAAACGATATAAAAATACGTTTTTATGCTGTTTTACGCGTTAAACGCAGATTAAACTCAAAACGATGCTTTTTTCTAAAAAAGCATTTCAAGCATTTTAGATCGTTGAAATCGTTCAAAGGCAATATTAATAAAAAAAGAGTAAAACTTGTCGTTTTTATGTTGTTTTCGCGTTAAAAGAATAAAGCTCATAACGTGCTGTTTTGCTAAAATAAGCATTTTCAAGCATTTTAGATCGTTAAATCGCAAAGAAGCAATTAATAAAAGGTTTAAAAAAATTTCGTACTGTTTTTACCGTTAAAACGCAGATTAAAACTCAAAACTGCTGTTTTGCTAAAATAAGCATTTTCAAGCATTTTAGATCTTGAAATCCGTTCAAAATAGAGCAATAAATAAAAAGAATAATAAAAATTTCGTCGTTTTATGCTGTTTACGCGTTAAAACGCAGATTAAAGCTCAAAACGTGCTTTTTGCTTAAAATAAAAACATTTCAACATTTTTGTCGTTGAAATCGTTCAAATAGACGCAAATAATAAAAACGAATAATAAAAATTTCGTCGTTTTATGCTGTTTTACGGTTAAACGCTGATTAAACTCAAAAAAGTGCTGCTTTGCTAAAATAATCATTTTCAAGCATTTTGGTGTTGAAATCGTTCAAATAGAGCAATATTAATAAAAACGAAATATAAAAAATTCGTCGTTTTTATTGTTTTACCCTTAAACGCGTTAAAACTCAAAACGTGCTGTTTTGCTAAAATAAAACATTTTCAAGCATTTTAGATCGTTGAAATCGTTCAAATAGAAGCAATATTAATAAAAAACGAATAATAAAAAATTCGTCGTTTTATGCTGTTTTATGCGTTAAAACGCAGATTAAAACTCAAAACGTGCTGTTTTGCTAAAATAAGCATTTTCAAGCATTTTAGATCGTTGAAATCGTTCAAATAGACGCAATATTAATAAAAACGAATAATAAAAATTTCGTCGTTTTTATGCGTTTTACGCGTTAAAACGCAGATTAAAGCTCAAAACGTGCTGTTTTGCTAAAATAAGCATTTTCAAGCATTTTTGATCGTTGAAATCGTTCAAATGGAAGCTAATATTAATAAAAACGAATAATAAAAATTCGTCGTTTTATGTTGTTTTACGCGTTAAACGCAGATTAAAGCTCAAAACGTGCTGTTTTGCTAAAATAAGCATTTTCAAGCATTTTAAATCGTTGAAATCGTTCAAATAGACGCAATATTAATAAAAACGAATAATAAAAATTTCGTCGTTTTTATGCTGTTTTACGCGTTAAAACGCTGATTAAAGCTCAAAACGTGCTGTTTTGCTAAAATAATCATTTTCAAGCATTTTAGATCGTTGAAATCGTTCAAATAGACGCAATATTAATAAAAACGAATTAAAAATTCGTCATTTTATGCTGTTTTACGCGTTAAAACGCAGATTAAAAGCTCAAACGTGCTGTTTTGCTAAAATAAGCATTTTCAAGCATTTTAGATCGTTGAAATCGTTCAAATAGAAGCAATATTAATAAAAACGAATAATAAAAAATTCGTCGTTTTTTATGCTGTTTTACGCGTTAAAACGCAGATTAAAGCTAAAACGTGCTGTTTTGCTAAAATAAGCATTTTCAAGCATTTTAGATCGTTGAAATCGTTCAAATAGACGCAATATTAATAAAAACGAATAATAAAAATATTGTCGTTTTATGCTGTTTTACGCGTTAAAACGCAGATTAAAGCTCAAAACGTGCTGTTTTGCTAAAATAAGCATTTTCAAGCATTTTAGATCGTTGAAATCGTTCGTCAGAAGCAATATTAATAAAAACGAGTAATAAAAACTTCGTCGTTTTTATGCTGTTTTACGCGTTAAAACGCAGATTAAAGCTCAAAACGTGCTGTTTTGCTAAAATAAGCATTTTCAAGCATTTTTTTGA
>NW_027049789.1:0-3988 GCF_025399875.1 Dalotia coriaria
ACGACGAATTTTATTATTCGTTTTATTAATATTGTTATTTGAACGATTTCAACATCAAAATGCTTGAAAATGCTATTTTAGCAAAACAGCACTTTGGTTTAATCTGCGTTTAACGCGTAAAACAGCATAAAACGACGAATTTTATTATCGTTTTTATTAATATTGCGTCTATTTGAACGATTTCACATTAAAATGCTTGAAATGCTTTTAGAAAAAAAGCAGTTTGAGCTTTATCGCGTTTAACGCGTAAAAAGCATAAAACGACGAATTTTTATTATTCGTTTTTATTAATATTGCTTCTATTTGAACGATTTCAACGATCTAAAATGCTTGAAAATGCTTATTTTAGCAAAACAGCACGTTTTGAGCTTTTAATCTGCGTTTTAACGCGTAAAACAGCATAAAAACGACGAAATTTTTATTATTCGTTTTTATTAATATTGCTTCTATTTGAACGATTTCAACGATCTAAAATGCTTGAAAATGCTTATTTTAGCAAAACAGCACGTTTTGAGCTTTTAATCTGCGTTTTAACGCGTAAAACAGCATAAAACGACGAAATTTTTATTATTAGTTTTTATTAATATTGGGTCTATTTGAACGATTTCAACGATCTAAAAATGCTTGAAAATGCTTATTTTAGCAAAACAGCACGTTTTGAGCTTTAATCTGCTTTTAACGCGTAAAACAGCATAAAAATTCACGAATTTTATTATTCGTTTTTATTAATATTGCTTATTTGAACGATTTCAACGATCTAAAATGCTTGAAAATGCTTATTTTAGCAAAACAGCTCGTTTAGTTTTAATCTGCGTTTTAACGCGTAAAACAGCATAAAAACGACGAAATTTTTATTATTCGTTTTTATTAATATTGCTTCTATTTGAACGATTTCAACGATCTAAAATGCTTGAAAATGCTTATTTTAGCAAAACAGCACGTTTTGAGATTTAATCTGCGTTTAACGCGTAAAACAGCATAAAACGACGAAATTTTTATTATTCGTTTTTATTAATATTGCGTCTATTTGAACGATTTCAACGATCTAAAATGCTTGAAAATGCTTATTTTAGCAAAAACAGCACGTTTTGTTTAATCTTGCGTTTTAACGCGTAAAACAGCATAAAACGACGAAATTCTTTTTATTATTCGTTTTTATTAATATTGCGTCTATTTTGTTCATTTCAACGATCAAAATGTTTGAAAATGCTTATTTTAGCAAACCAGCACGTTTTGAGCTTTAATCTGCGTTTTAACGCGTAAACAGCATAAAACGACGAATTTTTATTATTCGTTTTTATTAATATTACCGACGAACGATTTCCAAATCGATCTGAAATGCTTGAAAAATACTTATATTTTAGCAAAACAGCACGTTTTGAGCTTTAATCTGCGTTTTAACGCGAAAAACAGCATAAAACGACGAATTTTTTATTATTCGTTTTACAATATTGCGTCTATTTGAACGATTTCAACGATCTAAAATGCTTGAAAATGCTTATTTTGTGCTAAAACAGCATGTTTGAGCTTTAATCTGCTTTTAACGCGTAAAAACAGCATAAAAATTACGAATTTTTATTATCTGTTTTTATTAATATTAAGTTTATTTGAACGATTTCAACGATCTAAAATGCTTGAAAATGCTTATTTTGTGCAAAACAGCACGTTTTGCTTTAATCTGCGTTTTAACGCGTAAAACAGCATAAAAATCACGAAATTTTATTATTCGTTTTTTATTACTACGCTTCTATTTGAACGATTTCAACACCGCACGCTTGAAAATGCTTATTTTAGCAAAACAGCACGTATTGAGTTTTAATCTGCGTTTTAACGCGTAAAACAGCATAAAAACGACGAATTTTTTATTATTTGTTTTTATAATATTGCTTCTATTTGGAACGATTTCCAACGATCTAAAATGCTTGAAAATGCTTATTTTAGCAAAACAGAACGTTTGAGTTTTAATCTGGTAGTTTTAACGCGTAAAACAGCATAAAAACGACGAATTTTTAATATTTGTTTTATTAATATTGCGTCTATTTGAACGATTTCCAACCATCTAAAATGCTTGAAAATGCTTATTTTAGCAAAACAGCACGTTTTGAGCTTTAATCTGCGTTTAACGCGTAAAACAGCATAAAACGACGAATCTCTTTTTTATTATTCGTTTTTATTAATATTGTTCTATTTGAACGATTTCAACGATCTAAAATGCTTGAAAATGCTTATTTTAGCAAAACAGCACGTTTTTGAGCTTTATTCGCGTTTTAACGCGTAAACAGCATAAAAACGGCGAAATTTTTATTATTCGTTTTTATTAATATTGCGTCTATTTGAACGATTTCAACGATCTAAAAAATGCTTTGAAAATGCTTTATTTTAGCAAAACAGCACGTTTTGAGCTTTAATCTGCGTTTTAACGCGTAAACAGCATAAAAAATGACGAATTTTTTATTCGTTTTTATTAATATTGCTTCTATTTGAACGATTTCAACGATCTAAAATGCTTGAAAATGCTTATTTTAGCAAAAAGCACGTTTTGAGCTTTAATCTGCGTTTTAACGCGTAAAACAGCATAAAACGACGAAATTTTTTATTATTCGTTTTTATTAATATTGCTCTATTTGAACGATTTCAACGATCTAAAATGCTTGAAAATGCTTATTTTAGCAAAACAGCACGTTTTGAGTTTTAATCTGCGTTTAACGCTAAAACAGCATAAAAAAGACAATTTTATTATTCGTTTTTATTAATTTGCTCATTTGAACGATTTCAACGATCTAAAATGCTTGAAAAAGCTTATTTTAGCAAAACAGCACGTTTTGAGCTTTAATCTCGTTTTAACGCGTAAAACAGCATAAAAAAGACAATTTTTTATTCGTTTTTATTAATATTCTTCTATTTGAACATTTCAACGATCTAAAATGCTTGAAAATGCTTATTTTAGCAAAAAAAGCACGTTTTGAGCTTTAATCTGCGTTTTAACGCGTAAAACAACATAAAAACGACGAAAATTTTTTTTATTCGTTTTTATTAATATTGTCTATTTGAACGATTTCCCAAAGATCTAAAATGCTTGAAAATCTTATTTTAGCAAAACAGCACGTTTTGAGCTTTTTAATCTGCTTTTAACGCGTAAAACAGCATAAAATTACGAATTTTTATTATTCGTTTTTATTAATATTGCTTCATTTGAACGATTTCAACGATCTAAAATGCTTGAAAATGCTTATTTTAGCAAACAGCACGTTTAGCTTTAATCTGGTTTTCGCGTAAACAGCATAAAACGACGAAATTTTTATTATTCGTTTTTATTTCCTATTTGAACGATTTCACGATCTAAAATGCTTGAAAATGCTTATTTTGCAAAACAGCCGTTTGAGCAATCGCGTTAACGCGTAAAACAGCATAAAACGACATTTATTATTGTTTTTATTAATATTGCTCTATTTGAAATTTCAACGATCTAAATGCTGAAAATGCTTATTTTAGCAAAACAGCACGTTTTGAGTTTAATCTGCGTTTAACCCTAAAACAGCATAAAAACGACGAAATTTTATTAGTTTTTATTAATATTGGTCTATTTGAACGATTTCAACGATCTAAAATGCTTGAAAATCGGGAAACAGCACGTTTTGGCAATCTGCTTTTAACGCGAAAACAGCATAAAACGAATTTTTATTATTCGTTTTTATTAATATTGCTCTATTTGAACATTTCAACATCTAAAATGCGAAATGCTTTTGAAAACAGCACGTTTTAGCTTTAATCTGCGTTTTAACGCGGTAAAACAAAAAAACATTTTAAAACGAAAACGAAATTTTTATTATTTTCGGGGGTTTATTAATATTTTTCTTTTCTAAAATTTTAAATCATTTCAAAACCGGAATTTTCCTAAAACCGGTTTTTCGTTTTTTTTTTGCAAACGACACGTTTTGAAAGCTTTTTAAAAAATTTTCTTTTTCGTTTTTTTTTTTTAAAAAAAAAA
>NW_027049790.1:0-3987 GCF_025399875.1 Dalotia coriaria
TTTCAACGATCTGAAATGCGAAATCTATTTTAGCAAAACAGCACGTTTTGAGCTTTATTCTGCGTTTAACGCGTAAAACAGCATAAAAACGACGAAATTTTTATTATTCGTTTTCTATTAATATTGCGTCTATTTGAACCATTTCAACGATCTAAAATGCTTGAAAATGCTTATTTTAGCAAAACAGCACGTTTTGAGCTTTAATCTGCGTTTTAACGCGTAAAACAGCATAAAAATGACGAATTTTTATTATTCGTTTTTATTAATATTACTTCAATTTAAACGATTTCAACGATCTAAAATGCTTGAAAATGCTTATTTTAGCAAAACAGCACGTTTTGAGTTTTAATCTGCGTTTTAACGCGTAAACAGCATAAAACGACAATTTTTATTATTCGGTTTTTATTAATATTGCTTCTATTTGAACGATTTCAACAATCTAAATGCTTGAAAATGCTTATTTTAGCAAAACAGCACGTTTTGAGCTTTAATCTGCGTTTAACGAGTAAAACAGCATAAAAACGACGAAATTTTTATTATTCGTTTTTATTAATATTGCTTCTATTTGAACGATTTCAACGATCTAAAATGCTTGAAATGCTTATTTTAGCAAAACAGCACGTTTTGAGCTTTTTAAACTGCGTTTTAACGCGTAAAACAGCATAAAACGACGAATTTTTATTATTTGTTTTTATTAATATTGCTTCTATTTGAACGATTTCAACGATCTAAAATGCTTGAAAATGATTATTTTAGCTAAACAGCACGTTTTGAGCTTTAATCTGCGTTTTAACGCGTAAAACAGCATAAAACGACGAAGTTTTTATTATTCGTTTTATTAATATTGCGTCTATTTGAACGATTTCAGGATCTAAAATGCTTGAAAATGCTTATTTTAGCAAAACAGCACGTTTTGAGCTTTTTAAACTGCGTTTTAACGCGTAAAACAAGCATAAAAAAGACGAATTTTTATTATTCGTTCTTTATTAATATTGTTTCTATTTGAACGATTTCAACGATCTAAAATGCTTGAAAATGCTTATTTTAGCAAAACAGCACGTTTTGAGCTTTATTCTGCGTTTTAACGCGTAAAACAGCATAAAAACGACGAAATTTTTATTATTCGTTTTTATTAATATTGCGTCCATTTGAACGATTTCAACGATCTAAAATTCTTGAAAATGCTTATTTTAGCAAAACAGCACGTTTTGAGCTTTAATCTGCGTTTTAACGCGTAAAACAACATAAAATGACGAATTTTTATTATTCGTTTTTATTAATATTGCTTCTATTTAAACGATTTCAACTATCTAAAATGCTGAAAATGCTTATTTTAGCAAAACAGCACGTTTTGAGCTTTAATCTGAGTTTTAACGCGTAAAACAGCATAAAAAAGACGAAATTTTTATTATTCGTTTTTATTAATATTGCTTCTATTTGAACGATTTCAACGATCTAAAATGCTTGAAAATGCTAATTTTAGCAAAACAGCACGTTTTGAGCTTTATTCTGCGTTTAAGCGTAAAACAACATAAAACGACGAATTTTTATTATTCATTTTTATTAATATTGCGTCTATTTGAACGATTCAACGATCTAAAATGCTTGAAAATGCTTATTTTAGCAAAACAGCACGTTTTTAGCTTTTTAAACTGCGTTTAACGCGTAAAACAACATAAAACGACGAATTTTTATTATTCCTTTTTTATTAATATTGCGTCTATTTGAACGGTTTCAACGATCTAAAATGCTTGAAAATGATTATTTTAGCAAAACAGCACGTTTTGAGCTTTTAATCTGCGTTTAACGCGTAAAACAGCATAAAACGACGAAATTTTTATTATTCGTTTTCATTAATATTGCGTCTATTTGAACGATTTCAACGATCTAAAATGCGAAAATGCTTATTTTAGCAAACAGCACGTTTTTAGCTTTTAATCTGCGTTTTAACGCGTAAAACAGCATAAAAAAGACGAATTTTTATTATTCATTTTTATTAATATTGCGTCTATTTGGGAAAGATTTCAACGATCTAAAATGCTTGAAAATGCTTATTTTAGCAAAACAGCACGTTTTGAGCTTTTTAAACTGCGTTTTAACGCGTAAAAAAGCATAAAACGACGAATTTTATTATTCGTTTTTATTAATATTGCTTCTATTTGAACGATTTCAACGATCTAAAATGCTTGAAAATGCTTATTTTTAGCAAAACAGCACGTTTTTAGCTTTAATCTGCGTTTTAACGCGTAAACAGCATAAAATCGACGAAAATTTTATTATTCGTTTTATTAATATTGCGTCTATTTGAACGATTTCAACGATCTAAAAGCTGAAAATGCTTATTTTAGCAAACAGCACTTTTGAGCTTTTTAAACTGCGTTTTAACGCGTGAACAGCATAAAAATGACGAATTTTTATTATTCGTTTTATTAATATTGCTTCTATTTAAACGATTTCGATCTAAAATGCTTGAAAATGCTTATTTTAGCAAAACAGCACGTTTTGAGCTTTAATCTGCGTTTAAACGCGTAAACAACATAAAACGACGAAATTTTTTAATTCGTTTTTTTTAATATTTCTATTTGAACGATTTCAACGATCTATAAAGCGAAAATGCTTATTTTAGCAAAACAGCACGTTTTGAGCTTTTCTGCGTTTTAACGCGTAAAACAGCATAAAAAAGACGAATTTTTTATTATTCGTTTTTATTAATATTGCGTTTTTTGAACGATTTCAACGATCAAAAATGCGAAAATGCTATTTTTAGAAAACAGCACGTTTTGAGCTTTAATCTGCGTTTTAACGCGTAAAACAAGCATAAAACGACGATTTTTATTATTCGTTTTTATTAATATTGCGTCTATTTGAACGATTTCAACGATCTAAAATGCTTGAAAATGCTTATTTTAGCAAAACAGCACGTTTTGAGCTTTAATTTGCGTTTTTAACGCGGAAACAGCATAAAACGACGAATTTTTTATTATTCGGTTTTATTAATTGCTTCTATTTGAACGATTTCAACGATCTAAAATGCTTGAAAATGCTTATTTTAGCAAAACAGCACGTTTTGAGCATTAATCTGCGTTTTTAAAGCGTAAAACAGCATAAAACGACGATTTTTATTATTCGTTTTTATTAATATTGCCCTTCTATTTGAACGATTTCAACGATCTAAAATGCTGAAAATGCTTGTTTTAGCAAAACAGCAGTTTTGAGCTTTTCCCTTTGCGTAAACACATAAAACGGGCGAAATTTTTTTATTCGTTTTATTAAAATTTTCGGCTATTTGAACGATTTCAACGATCTGAAATGCTTGAAAATGCATTTTGCTAAACAGCCCTTTTGAGCTTTAATCTGCGTTTTAACGCGTAAAACAGCATAAAAAAGACGAATTTTTTTTTATTCGTTTTTTATTAATATAGCGTCTATTTTAACGATTTCAACTACCTAAAATGCTTGAAAATGCTTATTTTAGCAAAACAGCACGTTTTGAGGGTTTAATCGCGTTTTAACGCGTAAAACACATAAAACGACAAATTTTTATTATTCGTTTTTATTTTAATATTGCTTTTATTTAACGATTTCAACGATTAAAATGCAAAATGCTTATTTTACAAAAGCACGTTTTTTACTTTATTCGCTTTTCGCGTAAAACCAAAAAAAAGAATTTTTTTATTCGTTTTTTAAATTTTTTTTATTTGAACGATTTTAACGATCAAAAAAGCTTGAAAATGCTTTTTTTCAAAACGCACGTTTTGAGCATTCCGCGTTTTAACGCGTAAAAAAGCATAAAACGACGGGTACTTTTTCGTTTTTATTTAGGCATTTTCGCGGGTTTTTTTATTTTGAAAACAGTTTCAAGCAAAGGGGCCTAAAAAAATTTGCTTATTTTTTTTTCAAAAAGGGACCCAGCGCAAAAGTTTTTTGAAAATCTTTTTTTGGGGCCCCTTTTTTTGGGGAAAAGCAAAGCGTAAAACGGGGGCCAAA
>NW_027049791.1:0-3987 GCF_025399875.1 Dalotia coriaria
AGCCAAAAAAAGCACGTTTTGAGCTTTAATCTGCGTTTTAACGCGTAAAAACAGCATAAAACGGACAAAATTTTTTTTATTCGTTTTATTAATATTGCGTCTATTTGAACGATTTCAACAATCTAAAATGCTTGAAAATGATTAGTTTAGCAAAACAGCACGTTTTGAGCTTTAATCTGCGTTTTAACGCGTAAAAAGCATAAAACGACGAATTATTTATTATTCGTTTTTATTAATATTGCTTTTATTTGGAACGATTTACGATCTAAATGCTGAAAATGCTTTATTTTAGCAAAACAGACGTTTTGAGCTTTAATCTGCGTTTTAACGCGTAAAACAGCATAAAAACGACGAATTTTTTATTATTGTTTTATTAATATTGCCTTTTATTTGAACGATTTCAACGATCTAAATGCTGGAAAATGCTTATTTTAGCAAAACAGCACGTTTTGAGCTTTAATCTGCGTTTTAACGCGTAAAACAGCATAAAACGATGAAATTTTTATTATTCCGTTTTTATTAATATTGCGTCTATTTGAACGATTTCAACGATCTAAAATGCTTGAAAATGCTTATTTTAGCAAAAAAAGCACGTTTTGAGTTTTATTCGCGTTTTAACGCGTAAAACAGCATAAAAACGACGAAATTTTATTATTCGTTTTATTTTATTGCGTCTATTTGAACGATTTCAACGATCTAAATGCTGAAATGCTTTTAGCAAAAAAAGCACGTTTTGAGTTTAATCTGCGTTTTAACGCGTAAAACAGCATAAAAAAGACGAAATTTTTATTATTCTTTTTATTTATTGCTTCTATTTGAACGATTTCAACGATCTAAAATGCTTGAAAATGCTTATTTTAGCAAAACAGCACGTTTTGAGCTTTTATTCTGCGTTTTAACGCGTAAAACAGCATAAAAACGACGAAATTTTATTATTCGTTTATTAATATTGCGTCTATTTGAACGTGATTTCAACGATCTAAAATGCTTAAAATGCTTATTTTAGGCAAAAACAGCCTGTTTTGAGCTTTTAATCTATAGTTTTAACGCGTAAACAGCATAAAACGACGAATTCTTTATTATTCGTTTTTATTGTTATTGCTTCTATTTGAACGATTTCAACGATCTAAAATGCTTTGAAAATGCTTATTTTAGCAAAACAGCACGTTTTGAGCTTTAATCTGCGTTTTAACGCGTAAACAGCATAAAAACGACGAAATTTTATTATTCGTTTTTATTAATATTGCGTCTATTTGAACGATTTCCCCACAATCTAAAATGCTTGAAAAT
Source organism: Dalotia coriaria (assembly GCF_025399875.1). Lineage (NCBI taxonomy): Eukaryota > Metazoa > Arthropoda > Insecta > Coleoptera > Staphylinidae > Dalotia > Dalotia coriaria. The sequence goes on from NW_027049791.1 coordinate 1,291, forward strand.
GATTAGTTTAGCAAAACAGCACGTTTTGAGCTTTAATTATGTTTAACGTAAAACAGCATAAAACGACGAAATTTTTATTATTCGTTTTATTAATATTGCTTCTATTTTGGAACGATGTCAACGATCTAAAATGCTTTAAAAAATGCTTTCTATTTTTGTGCCGTTAATGTTTTTGAGCTTTATTCTGCGTTTTAACGCGTAAAACAGCATAAAAACGACGTAAATTTTATTATTCGTTTTTATTATTGCTTCATTTGGAACGATTTCAACGATCTAAAATGCTTGAAAAATGCTTATTTTAGCAAAACAGCACGTTTTTGAGTTTATTCTGCGTTTAACGCGTAAAACAGCATAAAAAACGACGAAATTTTTATTATTCGTTTTTATTTTATTCGCGTCTATTTGAACGATTTTAACGATCTAAAAATGCTTGAAAATGCTTTTATTTTAGCAAAACAGCACGTTTTGAGCTTTAATCTGGTGTTTTAACGCGTAAAACACATAAAAACGACGAAATTTTTATTATTTGTTTTTCATTTTTATTGCGTCTATTTGAACGTGATTTCAACGATCTAAAAATGCTTTGAAAATGCTTATTTTAGCAAACAGCACGTTTTGAGCTTTAATCTGCGTTTTAACGCGTAAAAACAGCATAAAACTCCACGAATTTTTTATTAGTCGTTTTATTAATATTGCTCTATTGGAACGATTTCAACAATCTTAAAAATGTTTGAAAATGCTTATTTTAGCAAAACAGCACGTTTTGAGCTTTAATCTGCGTTGTAACGCGTAAACAGCATAAAAACGATTTTGTAATTTTTATTATCTGTTTTTATTAATATTGCTTCTATTTTAAACGATTTCCAACGATCTAAAATGCTTGAAAATGCTTATTTTTAGCAAAACAGCACGTTTTGAGCTTTAATCTGCGTTTTAACGCATAAACAGCATAAAAAACGACGAAATTTTTATTATTCGTTTTTATTAATATTGCGTCTATTTGAACGATTTCAACAATCTAAAATGCTTGAAAATGATTAGTTTAGCAAAACAGCACGTTTTGAGTTTTAATCTGCGTTTTAACGCGTAAAACAAAAGCATAAAAAACGACGAATTATTTATTATCTGCTTTAATAATATTGTTTCTATTTTGAACGATCAACGATTCCAAATGCTTGAAAATGCTTATTTTAGCAAAACAGCATCGTTTTGAGTTTAATCTGCGTTTTAACGCGTAAACAGCATAAAAACGACGAATTTTTATTATTCGTTTTATTAATATTGTTTCTATTTGAACGATTTCAACGATCTAAAATGCTGGAAAATGCTTATTTTAGCAAAACAGCACGTTTTGAGCTTTATTCTGCGTTTTAACGCGTAAAACACATAAAACGACGAAATTTTATTATTCGTTTTTTATTTTATTGCGTCTATTTGAACGATTCAACGATCTAAAATGTGAAAATGCTTATTTTAGCAAAACAGCACGTTTTGAGCTTTAATCTGCGTTTTAACGCGTAAAACAGCATAAAACGACGAGATTTTTATTATTCGTTTTTTATTAATATTGCTTCTATTTGAACGATTTCAACGATCTAAAATGCTTGAAAATGCTTATTTTTAGCAAAACAGCACGTTTTAAGCTTTAATCTGCGTTTTAACGCGTAAAAAGCATAAAACGACGAAATTTTTATTATTCGTTTTTTATTAATATTGCGTCTATTGAACGGATTTCAACAATCTAAAATGCTTGAAAATGATTATTTAGCAAAACAGCACGTTTGAGCTTTAATCTGCGTTTTAACGCGTAAAACAGCATAAAAACGACGAAATTTTTTATTATTCGTTTTTATTAATATTGCGTCTATTTGAACGATGTCAACGATCTAAAATGCTTGAAAATGCTTATTTTAGCAAAACAGCACGTTTTGAGCTTTATTCTGCGTTTTAACGCGTAAAACAGCATAAAAAACGACGAAATTTTTATTATTCGTTTTTATTAATATTGCGTCTATTTGAACGATTTCAACGAACTAAAATGCTTGAAAATGCTTATTTTAGCAAAACAGCTCGTTTTGAGTTTTAATCTGCGTTTTAACGCGTAAAACAGCATAAAAACGACGAATTTTATTATTCGTTTTTATAATATTGCTTCTATTTGAACGATTTCAACGATCTAAAATGCTTGAAAATGCTTATTTTAGCAAAACAGCACGTTTTGAGCTTTAATCTGCGTTTTAACGCGTAAAACAGCATAAAACGACAATTTTATATTCGTTTTTTAATTTGCGTCTATTTGAACGATTTCACAATCTAAATGCTTGAAATATAGTTTAAAAACGACGTTTTGAGCTTTAATCTGCGTTTAACTCGTAAAACAGCATACGAAATTTTATTATTCGTTTTATAATATTGCTTCTATTTGAACGATGTCAACGTCTAAAATGCTTGAAAATGCTTATTTTAGCAAACAGACGTTTTGTTACGCGTTTTAACGCGTAAACGCATAAAAACGACGAAATTTTATTATTCGTTTTTATTAATATTGCGTCTATTTGAACGATTTAGATCTAAAAATGCTTGAAAATGCTTATTTAGAAACAGCTCGTTTGAGCTTTTAATCTGCGTTTTAACGCGCAAACAAAGCATTTAAAACGAAAAAGAAACTTTTTTAAAAATTTATTTTCCCTTTTTAAT
>NW_027049792.1:0-3985 GCF_025399875.1 Dalotia coriaria
ATGTTTAAAGCAATAAAAATAAAAACGAATAAAAAAATTTCGTCGTTTTTATGCTGTTTTACGCGTTAAAACGCAGATAAAGCTCAAAACGTGCTGTTTTGCTAAAATAAGCATTTTCAAGCATTTTAGATCGTTGAAATCGTTCAAATAGACGCAATATTAATAAAAACGAATAATAAAAATTTCGTCGTTTTTATGCTGTTTTACGCGTTAAATCGCAGAATAAAGCTCAAAACGTGCTGTTTTGCTAAAATAAGCATTTTCAAGCATTTTAGATCGTTGAAATCGTTCAAATAGACGCAATATTAATAAAAACGAATAATAAAAATTTCGTCGTTTTTATGCTGTTTTACGCGTTAAAACGCAGATTAAAGCTCAAAACGTGCTGTTTTGCTAAAATAAGCATTTTCAAGCATTTTAGATCGTTGAAATCGTTCAAATAGACGCAATAAAATAAAAACGAATAATAAAAATTTCGTCGTTTTTATGCTGTTTTACGCGTTAAAACGCAGATTAAAGCTCAAAACGTGTTGTTTTGCTAAAATAAGCATTTTCAAGCATTTTAGATCGTTGAAATCGTTCAAATAGACGCAATATTAATAAAAACGAATAATAAAAATTCGTCGTTTTTATGCTGTTTTACGCGTTAAAACGCAGATTAAAGCTCAAAACGTGCTGTTTTGCTAAAATAAGCATTTTCAAGCATTTTAGATCGTTGAAATCGTTCAAATAGACGCAATAAAATAAAACGAATAATAAAAATTTCGTCGTTTTATGCTGTTTTTACGCGTTAAAACGCTGAATAAACTCAAAACGTGCTGTTTTGCTAAAATAAGCATTTTCAAGCATTTTTTGATCGTTGAAATCGATCAAATAAGAATATTAATAAAAAAAAATAATAAAAATTCGTCGTTTTTATGCTGTTTTACGCGTTAAAACGTAGATTAAAGCCAAAACGTGCTGTTTTTGCTAAAATAAGCATTTTCAAGCATTTTAGATCGTTGAAATCGTTCAAATAGACGCAATAAAAATAAAAACGAATAATAAAAATTTCGTCGTTTTATGCTGTTTTACGCGTTAAAACGCAGAATAAAGCTAAAACGTGCTGTTTTGCTAAAATAAGCATTTTCAAAGCATTTTAGATCGTTGAAATCGTTCAAATAGACGCATATTAATAAAAACGAATAATAAAAATTTCGTCGTTTTTATGCTGTTTTACGCGTTAATACGCAGATTAAAAGCTCAAAACGTGCTGTTTTGCTAAAATAAGCATTTTCAAGCATTTTAGATCGTTGAAATCGTTCAAATAGACGCAATAAAAATAAAAACGAATAATAAAAATTTCGTCGTTTTTATGCTGTTTTACTCGTTAAAACGCAGATTAAAGCAAAGTGCTGTTTTGTTAAAATAAGCATTTTTCAAGCATTTTAGAACGTTGAAATCGTTTCAAATAGACGCAATATTAATAAAACGAATAATAAAAATTTCGTCGTTTTATGCTGTTTTACGCGGTAAAACGCAGATTAAAAGCTCAAAACGTGCTGTTTTGCTAAAATAAGCATTTTCAAGCATTTTAGATCGTTGAAATCGTTCAAATAGAAGCAATAAAATAAAAACGAATAATAAAAATTTCGTCGTTTTTTATGCTGTTTTACTGCGATTAAATCGCAGAATAAAGCTCAAAACGTGCTGTTTTGCTAAATAAGCATTTTCAAGCATTTTAGATCGTTGAAATCGTTCAAATAGACGCAATATTAATAAAAACGAATAATAAAAAATTTCGTCGTTTTTATGCTGTTTTACGCGTTAAAACGCAGATTAAAACTCAAAACGTGCTGTTTTTGTAAAATAAAGCATTTTCAAGCATTCTAGATCGTTGAAATCGTTCAAATAGACGCAATAAAATAAAAACGAATAATAAGAATTTCGTCGTTTTATGCTGTTTTACGCGTTAAAACTACCAGAATGAAAGCTCAAAACGATGTTGTTTTGCTGAAATAAACATTTCAAGCATTTTAGATCGTTGAAATCGTTCAAAATAGACGCAATATTAATAAAAACGAATAATAAAAATTTCGTCGATTTTTAGCACTGTTTACGTTAAAACGCAGATTAAAGCTCAAAACGTGCTGTTTTTGGCACAAAATAAGCATTTTCAAGCATTTTAGATCGTTGAAATCGTTCAAATAGAAGCAATATTAATAAAAAACGAATAATAAAAATTCGTCGTTTTTTATGCTGTTTTACGCGTTAAAACGCAGATTAAAGCTCAAAACGTGCTGTTTTGCTAAAATAAGCATTTTCAAGCATTTTAGATCGTTGGGAAATCGTTCAAATAGACGCAATAAAAATAAAAACGAATAATAAAAATTTCGTCGTTTTTATGCTGTTTTACGCGTAAAACGCAGATTAAAGCTCAAAACGCTGTTTTGCTAAAATAAAGCATTTTCAAGCATTTTAGATCGTTGAAATCGTTCAAATAGACGCAATATTAATAAAAACGAATAATAAAAATTTCGTCGTTTTATGCTGTTTTACGCGTTAAAACGCAGATTAAAGCTCAAAACGTGCTGTTTTGCTTTAAAAAAGCATTTTCAAGCATTTTAGATCGTTGAAATCGTTCAAATAGACGCAATATTAATAAAAACGAATAATAAAAAATTCGTCGTTTTTTTGCTTTTTTTTACGCGTTAAAACGCAGATTAACTCAAAACGTGCTGTTTTTGCTAAAATAAGCATTTTCAAGCATTTTAGATCGTTGAAATCGTTCAAATAGACGCAATATTAATAAAAAAAGATATTAAAATTCGTCGTTTTTTTTGCTTTTACGCGTTAAAACGCAGATTAAAAGCTCAAAACGTGCTGTTTTGCTAAAATAAGCATTTTCAAAGCATTTTAGATCGTTGAAATCGTTCAAAATAGAAGCAATATTAATAAAAACGAATAATAAAAATTTCGTCGTTTTTATGCTGTTTACGCGTAACGCAGATTAAAACTCAAAACGTGCTGTTTTGCTAAAATAAGCATTTTCAAGCATTTTAGATCGTTGGGAAAACGTTCCAAATAGACGCAATATTAATAAAAAACGAATATAAAATTCGTCGTTTTTATGCTGTTTTTCGCGTTAAAACGCAGATTAAAGCTCAAAACGTGCTGTTTTGCTAAAATAAGCATTTTCAAGCATTTTTGAAACGTTGAAATCGTTCAAATAGAGAATATTGATAAAAAAGAATAAAAAAATTCGTCGTTTTTATGCTGTTTTTACGCGTTAAAACGCAGATTAAAGCTCAAACGTGCTGTTTTGCTAAAAATAAGCATTTTCAAGCATTATACATCGTTGAAATCGTTCAAATAGAAGCAATATTAATAAAACGAATAATAAAAATTTCGTAGTTTTTTTGCTGTTTTACGCGTTAAAACGCAGATTAAAAACTCAAAACGTGTTTTTGCTAAAATAAGCATTTTCAAGCATTTTAGATCGTTGAAATCGTTTAAATAGAAGCAATATTAATAAAAACGAATAATAAAAATTCGTCGTTTTTATGCTGTTTTACGCGTTAAAACGCGAAATTAAAGCTAAAACGTGCTGTTTTTTCTAAAAAAAAAGCATTCTCAAGCATTTTAGATCGTTGAAATCGTTCAAATAGAAGCATATTAATAAAACGGTAATAAAAATTCGTCGTTTTTATGCTGTTTTACGCGTTAAAACGCCGATTAAAGCTCAAAACGTGCTGTTTTGCCAAATAAGCATTTTTTAAGCATTTTTTGATCGTTGAAATCGTTCAAATAGACGCAATAAAATAAAAACGAATAATAAAAATTTCGTCGTTTTATGCTGTTTTACGCGTTAAAACGCTGAATAAAGCTGAAAAAGTACTGTTTTGCTAAAATAAGCATTTTCAAGCATTTTAGATCGTTGAAATCGTTCAAATGGGCGCAATAAATAAAACGAATAATAAAAATTTCGTCGTTTTATGCTGTTTTT
>NW_027049793.1:0-3985 GCF_025399875.1 Dalotia coriaria
AAACGCAATTAAAACTCAAAACGTGCTGTTTTGCTAAAATAAACATTTTCAAACATTTTAGATCGTTGAAATCGTTCAAATAGAACAATATTTAAAAACGAATAATAAAAAAATTTTTCGTTTTTTTGCTGTTTTAAGTTAAAAAGCAGATTAAACTCAAAACGTGCTGTTTTTAAAATAAGCATTTTCAAGCATTTTGAAACTTGAAATCGTTCAAATAAACAATATTTTAAAAACGAATAATAAAAAAATTTGTCGTTTTTTTTGCTGTTTTCGCTTAAAAACCCGATTAAATCTCAAAACGTGCTGTTTTGCTAAAATAACATTTTCAAGCATTCTAGATGTTTAAATCGAAAAAGAGGGAATTTAATAAAAACGAAAAAAAAAATTGTCTTTTTTATGCTTTTTACGCGTTAAAACGCAGATTAAAACTCAAAAAGTGCTTTTTTGCAAAAAAAAAGCATTTTCAAGCATTTTTTGATCGTTGAAATCGTTCAAATAGACGCAATATTAATAAAAACGAATAATAAGAATTTCGTCGTTTTTATCTTTTTCGCGTTAAAACGCGAAAAAAACTCAAAACGTGCTGTTTTTTAAAAAAGCATTTTAAGCATTTTTTGATCGTTGAAATCGTTCAAATAGACGCAATATTAATAAAAACGTAAAAAAATTTCGTCGTTTTTTTTGCTGTTTTACGAGTTAAAACGCAGATTAAAAACCAAAAAGCTGTTTTGTTAAAATAAGCATTTTCAAACATTTTTTTTTTGATCGTTGAAATCGTTCAAATAAACAATATTAAAAAAACGAAAAATAAAATTCGTCGTTTTTTTGCTGTTTTACGCGTTAAAATGCAGATTAAAGCTCAAAAAATCTGTTTTTTTCTTAAAACATTTTCAAGCATTTTTGACTTAAATCGTTCAAATAGACGCAATATTAATAAAACGAATAATAAAATTTCGTCGTTTTTTATGCTGTTTTTTCTAAAATAAGCATTTTCAAGCATTTTAGATCGTTGAAATCGTTCAAATGGGCCAATATTAATAAAAACGAATTAAAATTCGTCGTTTTATGCTGTTTTACGCGTTAAAACGCAGATTAAAAATCAAAACGTGCTGGCAAAATAAAACATTTTTTAAGCTTTTAGTCGTTGAAATCGTTCAAATAGACGCAATAAAAAAAAAAACGAATAATAAAAAAATTTTGTCGTTTTATGCTGTTTTTCGCGTTAAAACGCAGTTTAAAACGTGCTGTTTTGCTAAAATAAGCATTTTCAAGCATTTTAGATCGTTGAAATCGTTCAAATAGACGCAATAAAATAAAAAAAGAATAATAAAAAATTTTATCGTTTTATGCTGTTTTCGCGTTAAAACGCAGAATAAAGCTCAAAACTGCTGTTTTGCTAAAAAAAGCATTTTAAGCATTTTAGATCGTTGAAAACATTCAAATAGACGCAATATTAATAAAAAAAGAATAATAAAAATTCGTCGTTTTATGCTGTTTTTGCGTTAAAAAGCAATTAAACTCAAAACGTGCTGTTTTGCTAAAATAAGCATTTTCAAGCTTTTAGATCGTTGAAATCGTTCAAATAGAAGCAATATTAAAAAAAAGAATAATAAAAATTTCGTCGTTTTTTTGCTGTTTTACGCGTTAAAACGCAGATTAAAACTCAAAACGTGCTGTTTTGCTAAAATAAGCATTTTCAAGCATTTTAGATCGTTGAAATCGGTCAAATAGACGCAATTAAAATAAAAACGAAAATAAAATTCGTCGTTTTATGCTGTTTTTCGCGTTAAAACGCAGAATTTAAAAAACAAAACGTGCTGTTTTGCTAAAATAAACATTTTCAAGCATTTTAGATCGTTGAAATCGTTCAAAAAAGACGCAATATTAATAAAAAAGAATAAATAAAAATATCTTCGTTTTTATGCTTTTACGCGTTAAAACGCAGATTAAAGCTCAAAACGTGCTGTTTGCTAAATTTTAAAGCATTTTCAAGCATTTTAGATCGTTGAAATCGTTCAAATAGAAGCAATATAATAAAAAAGAATAATAAAAAATTCGTCGTTTTATGCTGTTTTTCGCGTTAAAACGCAGATTAAAGCTCAAAACGTGCTGTTTTGCTAAAATAAGCATTTTCAAGCATTTTAGATCGTTGAAATCGTTCAAATAGACGCAATAAAATAAAACGAATAAAAAATTTCGTCGTTTTATGCTATTTTACGCGTTAAAACGCAGAATAAAACTCAAAACGTGCTGTTTTGCTAAAATAAGCATTTTCAAGCATTTTAGATCGTTGAAATCGTTCAAATAGACGCAATAAAATAAAACGAATAATAAAAATTTCGTCGTTTTATGCTGTTTTACGCGTTAAAACGCGGATAAAGCTCAAAAAAAGTGCTGTTTTTGCTAAAATAAGCATTTTCAAGCATTTTAGATCGTTGAAATCGTTCAAATAGACGCAATAATAATAAAAAAGAATAATAAAAATTCGTCGTTTTTATGCTGTTTTACGCGTTAAAACGCAGATTAAAGCTCAAAAAGTGCTGTTTTTGCTAAAATAAGCATTTTTTAAGCATTTTAGATCGTTGAAATCGTTCAAATAGACGCAATAATAATAAAAACGAATAATATAAAATTCGTCGTTTTATGCTGTTTTACGCGTTAAAACCGAATTAAAAGCTCAAAACGTGCTGTTTTGCTAAAATAAGCATTTTCAAGCATTTTAGATCGTTGAAATCGTTCAAATTGAACAATATTAATAAAAACGAATAATAAAAATTTCTCGGTTTTATGCTGTTTTACGAGTTAAAACGCAGATTAAAGCTCAAAACGTGCTGTTTTGTTAAAATAAGCATTTTCAAGCATTTTAGATCGTTGAAATCGTTCAAATGAAGCAATATTAATAAAAACGAATAATAAAAATTCGTCGTTTTTATGCTGTTTTACGCGTTAAAAAGCAGATTAAATAAAACGTGCTGTTTTGCTAAAATAAGCATTTTCAAGCATTTTAGATCGTTGAAATCGTTCAAATAGAACAATATTAATAAAAACGAATAATAAAAATTCGTCGTTTTTTATGCTGTTTACGCGTTAAAACGCAGATTAAAGCTCAAAACTGCTGTTTTGCTTTTAAAAAAAGCATTTTCAAGCATTTTTTGATCGTTGAAATCGTTCAAATAGACGCAATAAAATAAAAAACGAATAATAAAAAATTTTGTCCCTTTTTTATGCTTTTACGCGTTAAAACGCAGAATAAAGCTCAAAACTGCTTTTTGCTAAAATAAGCATTTTCAGCATTTTAGATCGTTGAAATCGTTCAAATAGACGCAATAAAAATAAAAACGAATAATAAAATTCGTCGTTTTTTTGCTGTTTTCGCGTTAAAACGCAGAATAAAGCTCAAAACGTGCTGTTTTGCAAAATAAGCATTTTCAAGCATTTTAGATCGTTGGGAAATCGTTCCAAATAGACGCAATATTAATAAAAACGAATAATAAAAATTCGTCGTTTTTTTTGCTGTTTTTCGCGTTAAAACGCAGATTAAAACTCAAAACGTGCTGTTTTGCTAATATAAGCATTTTCAGCATTTTAGATCGTTGAAATCGTTCAAATAGAAGCAATATTAATAAAAACGAATAATAAAAATTTCGTCGTTTTATGCTGTTTTACGCGGGTTAAAACGCAGATTAAACTCAAAACGTGCTGTTTTGCTAAAATAAGCATTTTCAAGCATTTTAGATCGTTGAAATCGTTCAAATAGAAACAATATAATAAAAACGAATAATAAAAATTTCGTCGTTTTATGCTGTTTTACGCGTTAAAACGCAGATTAAAACTCAAAACGTGCTGTTTTTGCTAAAATTTAAAAAAATTTCAAGCATTTTAGATCGTTGAAATCGTTCAAATAGACGCAATAAAAAAAAAGAATAATAAAAAATTTTCGTCGTTTTTAAATTTTTGTTTTACGCGTTAAAACGCAAAAAAA
>NW_027049794.1:0-3980 GCF_025399875.1 Dalotia coriaria
TTATCTGTTTTACGCGTTAAAACGCAGATTAAAGCTCAAAACGTGCTGTTTTGCTAAAAGGGATTTCAACATTTTGATCGTTGAAATCGTTCAAATAGAAGAATAAAAAAAAAAACGAATAATAAAAATTTTGTCGTTTTTTTTCTGTTTTTCGCGTTAAAAAGCAGTTAAAAAATCAAAACGTGCTGTTTTGTAAAATAAGCATTTTCAACATTTTAGATCGTTGAAATCGTTTAAAAAATATTAATAAAAAAAGAATAATAAAATTCGTCTTTTTTTGCTGTTTTTTCGCGTTAAAAAGCAGATTAAAGCTCAAAACGTGCTGTTTTTTTCTAAAATAAGCATTTTCAAGCATTTTAGATCGTTGAAATCGTTCAAATAGCGCATAAATAAAAACGAATAATAAAATTCCCTCGTTTTTATGCTGTTTTACGCGTTAAAACGCAGATTAAAAACTCAAAACGTGCTGTTTTGCTAAAATAAGCATTTTCAACCCTTTTAGATCGTTGAAATCGTTCAAATAGAAGCAATATTAATAAAAACGAATAATAAAAATTCGTCGTTTTTATTCTGTTTTACGCGTTAAAACGCAGATTAAAGCTCAAAACGTGCTGTTTTGCCAAAAAAAAGCATTTTCAAGCATTTTAGATCGTTGAAATCGTTTAAATAGAAGCAATATTAATAAAAACGATAATAAAAAATTCGTTTTTTATGCTGTTTTACGCGTTAAAACGCAGATTAAAGCTCAAAACGATGCTGTTTTGCTAAAATAAGCATTTTCAAGCATTTTTAGATCGTTGAAATCCCTTCAAATAGACGCAATATTAATAAAAACGAATAATAAAAATTTCGTCGTTTTATGCTGTTTTACGCGTTAAAAAGCAGAATAAAGCTCAAAACGTTCTGTTTGCTAAAATAAGCATTTTTCAAGCATTTTAGATCGTTGAAATCGTTCAAATAGAAGCAATATTAATAAAAAAGAATAATAAAAATTCGTCGTTTTATGCTGTTTTACGCGGTTAAAACGCAGATTAAAGCTCAAAACGTGCTGTTTTGCTAAAATAAACATTTTCAAGCATTTTAGATCGTTGAAATCGTTCAAATAGAAGCAATATTAATAAAAACGAATAATAAAAATTCGTCGTTTTTTTTGCTGTTTTACGCGTTAAAACGCAGATTAAACTCAAAACGTGCTGTTTTGCTAAAATAAGCATTTTCAAGCATTTTAGATCGTTGAAATCGTTCAAATAGACGCAATATAATAAAAACGAATAATAAAAATTTCGTCGTTTTTATGCTGTTTTACGCGTTAAAACGCGATAAAGCTCAAAACGTGCTGTTTTGCTAAAATAAGCATTTTCAAGCATTTTAGATCGTTGAAATCGTTCAAATAGACGCAATATTAATAAAAACGAATAATAAAAATTCGTCGTTTTTATGCTGTTTTACGCGTTAAAACGCAGATTAAAGCTCAAAACGTGCTGTTTTGCTAAAATAAGCATTTTCAAGCATTTTAGATCGTTGAAATCGTTCAAATAGACGCAATATTAATAAAAACAAATAATAAAAATTTCGTCGTTTTTATGCTGTTTTACGCGTTAAAACGCGATTAAAGCTCAAAACGTGCTGTTTTGCTAAAATAGCATTTTCAAGCATTTTAGATCGTTGAAATCGTTCAAATAGACGCAATATTAATAAAAACGAAAATAAAAATTTCGTCGTTTTTATGCTGTTTTACGCGTTAAAACGCTGATTAAAGCTCAAAACGTGCTGTTTTTGCTAAAATAAAAGCTATTTCAAGCATTTTAGATCGTTAGAAATCGTTTAAATAGAAGCAATAGTAATAAAAAGCGATAAAAGAATTTCGTCGTTTTTATGCTGTTTACGCGTTAAAACGCAGAATAAAAGCTCAAAACGTGCTGTTTTTGCTGGAAATAAGCATTTTCAAAGAAGCATTTTAGATCGTTGAAATCGTTCCGATAGAAGCAATATTAATAAAAACGAATAATAAAAAATTCGTCGTTTTTTTATGCTGTTTTACGCGTTAAAACGCAGATTAAGCAAAACGTGCTGTTTTGCTAAAATAAGCACTTTCAAGCATTTTAGATCGTTGAAATCGTTCCAAATAGACGCAATATTAATAAAAAACGAATAATAAAAATTCGTCGTTTTTTATGCTGTTTTACGCGTTAAAACGCAGATTAAAGCTCAAAACGTGCTGTTTTTGCTTTCAAAATAAGCATTTTCAAGCATTTTAGATCGTCGAAATCACGTTTCAAATAGACGCAATAAAAATAAAAAGAATAATAAAAAATTTCGTCGTTTTTATGCTGTTTTGCGTTAAAACGCGGAATAAACTCAAAACGTGCTGTTTTTGCTAAAATAAACATTTTCAAGCATTTTAGATCGTTTTAAGCTTTTAAAAAAGAATAAAAAAATTTTCGTTTTTTGCTTTTAGCTTAAAAACAATTAAAACTAAATTTCTTTTGTAAAATAAGCATTTTAAAAAATTTAAATCGTTCAAATAGACGCAATAAAAATAAAAACGAATAATAAAAATTTCCGTTTTATGCTGTTTTGCGTTAAAACCAGAATAAAGCTCAAAACGGCGTTTGAAATACTTGCATTTTAGATCGTTAAATCGTTCAAAATAGAAAATATTAATAAAACGATAATATAAAATTCGTCATTTTATGCTGTTTACGCTAACGCGTTAAAACTCAAAACGTGCTGTTTGCAAAATTAGATTTCAAGCGTTAATGGAATCGAGAAATAACGAATATAATAAAAGATAATAAAATTTTCGTCGTTTAGCTTTTTAAGCGTTAAAACGCTGATTAAACTCAAAACTGCTGTTTTGCAAAATAAGCATTTTCAAGCATTTTAAGATCGTTGAAATCGTTCAAATAGAACAATAATTAATAAAACGAATAATAAAAATTCGTCGTTTTAAATGCTGTTTTACGCGTTAAAACGCAGATTAAATAAAGTCTGTTTTGCGTGAAACATTTCAAGCATTTTAGATCGTTGAAATCAGTTCAAATTGCGTAATGAAAAATAATAAAAATTTCGTTTACTGTGTTTTGCGTTAAAACGCAGAATAACTCAAAAGCGTTGATACGTCAAATAACAATATTAATTAACGATTGAAATCGTTCTCAAATACGCAATATTAAAAACGAAATAAAATTTCGTGTTTTTATGCTGTTTACGCGTTAAGCATTTAAAGTCGAATTGCTTTTTGCTAAAAAAGCATTTTGAACATTTTGAAATCGTTGAATTCGTTCAAATTACATTAAAAGAAGATAAATAAAATTTGTCGTTTTAGCTTTTCTACCGTTAAACGCGTTAAAGCTCAAAACGTGCTTTTAAAAAGCATTTTCAAGCTCTTTAGGTCGTTGAAATCGTTAAAGGCGCAAAAAATAAAACGAATAAAAAATTTCGTTTTAATTTTTACGCGTTAAAACGCAGAATAAAACTCAAAAACGCTGTTTTAAAAGAATAAAAGCATTTTAGATTTTAGTGTTAAATCGCAATAACGCAAATTAAAAAAACGTAATTAAAATAACATTTTAACCATTTTTACGCGTTAAACGCAGATTAAAGCTCAAAAAAAGTTTTAAAAACATTTTCAACCATTTTAGATCGTTAACCGTTCAAAAGAACAATATTAAAAAACGAATTTAAAAAAATTTCGTCGTTTTGTTCGTTTTAACGTAAAAAAAATTAAACAAAATGTTTAAAAATGCATTTTAGCATTTTTAGATCGTTGAAACGTTTAAAGTAAAACGCTTTGTAAAAAAAATTAAAAATTTATTTTTGCTGTTTTACGTTAAAAACGCAGATTAAAATAAAAAATAATTTGCTAAAATAAGCATTTTCAAGCATTTTAGATCGTTGAAATCGTTCAAATAGACGCAATAAAAAAAAAAAACGAATAATAAAAAATTTTCCCTCGTTTTTAAAAAAAAGCTTTTTTT
>NW_027049795.1:0-3972 GCF_025399875.1 Dalotia coriaria
AAATCTAAAATTTTTGAAAAGTTTTTTAAACAAAAAAGCCCTTTTAGCTTTTTTCGCTTTAACCCAAAAAATAAAAAAAGGGAAAAATTTTTTTTTATTTTCCCTTTTAAAAAATTTATTTCCCCCCTTTCTTTCCCCTAAAAAACTTAAAACCCTTTTTTTAAAAATTTTTTTTTTATTTTTTTTAACCTAAAAAGCAAAAAACCAAAATTTTTTTTTTTTCGTTTTTATTAATTTGCCTTTTTTAACGTTTAACACTAAAAACGAAAAATTTTTATTTTCCGAATTTTTTTTTTGGTTTTTAAAAAAAACTAAAAGCAAAATTTTTTAAACGTTTTTTTTTTGCTTTTTTAAAGTTTAACGTTTAAAAGAAAATTTTTTTTCCCTTTTTTTCTTTATTTCCCTTTAACGCTAAAAAGCTAAAAAGCAATTTTTTTTTTTTTCGTTTTTATTTTAAACTCTTTTAACGTTTTAAACCAAAAGCTTTTAAAAAACTTTTTAAAAAAAGCCTTTTTTTAGTTTAACGGTTTTAACTAAAAAAAACCCAAAAAAATTTTTCCCTTTTTTTTAGCGTCTATTTAACGATTTAAATCTAAAATTAAAATGCTTTTTTGAAAAACCCCGTTTTAGCTTAATTTTTTTAAGAAAACAGCATAAAAAAAATTTTATTATTTTTTATTTTATTTTCTTTTTTAAATTTCCATTTAAAAGTTTAAAAAATTTGGGTTTTTTGCCGCGTTTAAATTTTAACAACCAAAAAAATTTTTTTTTTCTTTATTTGGTTTTTAACGATTTTAAGTTAAAATTTAAAATTTATTTTAGCAAAAAAGCACGTTTGAGCTTTAATCTGCGTTTAACGCGTAAAAACAGCATAAAAACGGCGAATTTTTTATTATTCGTTTTATTAATATTGCTTATATTTGAAGACGATTTCAACGATCTAAAATGTTTTGAAAATGCTTATTTTAACAAAACAGCACGTTTGAGCTTTTAATCTGCGTTTTAACTCGTAAAACAGCATAAAAAACGACCAATTTTATTATTCGTTTTTATTATATTGATTCTATTTGAACGATTTCAACGATCCTAAAATGGCAAAATGCTTATTTTAGCAAAACGGCACGTTTTGAGCTTTTAATCTGCGCAACGCGTAAAACAACATAAAACGGCAGATTTTTTGTTATTCGTTTTTGGTATTAATATTGCGTCTATTTGAACGATTTCAACGGTCTAAAATGCTTGAAAATGCTTATTTTCGCAAAACAGCACGTTTTGAAGGCTTTAATCAGCGCGTTTTAACGCGTAAAACGCATAAAACGGCAAGGTACATTATTTGTTTTTTATTAATATTGCGTCTATTTGAACGATTTCAACTTTGATCTAAAATGCTTGAAAATGCTTATTTTAGCAAAACAGCACGTTTTTGAGCTTTTGTCTGTTTAGCGCGTAAACAGCATAAAAACGACGAATTTTTTTATTATTCGTTTTTATTAATATTGCTTCTATTTGAACGATTTCAACGATCTAAAATGCTTGAAAAGTAGCTTTATTTTTAGCAAAACAGCACGATTTGAGCTTTTAATCTGCGTTTTAACGCGTAAAACAGCATAAAAAACGACGAAATTTTTTATTATTTGTTTTTTATTAATATTGCGCCTATTTGAACGATTTCAACGATCTAAAGCGAAAATACTTATTTAGCAAAACAGCACGTTTTTGAGCTTTAATCTGCGCAACGCGTAAAACAGCATAAGAAACGACGAATTTTTATTTTCGTTTTTATTAATAATGCTTCTATTTGAACGATTTCAACGGTCTAAAATGCTTGAAAATGCTTATTTTAGCAAAACAGCACGTTTTAAGCTTTAATTGCATTTTAACGTAAAACATCATAAAACGACGAAATTTTATTATTCGCTTCTTATTAATATTGCTTCTATTTGAACGATTTCAACGATCTAAAATGCTTGAAAATGCTTATTTTAGCAAAACAGCTACGTTTTTAGCTTTAATCTGCGTTTAACGCGTAAACAACATAAAACGACAGATTTTATTATTCGTTTTTATTAATATTGCTTCTATTTAAACGATTTCAACGATCTAAAATGCTTAAAATGCTTATTTTAGCAAAACAGCACGTTTGAGCTTTAATCTGCCCTTTAACGCGTAAAGACGCATAAAACGACGAAATTTTTATTATTCGTTTTTATTTTTATTGCGTCTATTTGAACGATTTCAACGATCTAAAATGCTTGAAAATGCTTATTTTTAGCAAAACAGCTTGTTTGAGCTTTTAATCTGCGTTTTAACGCGTAAAACAGCATAAAAACGACGAATTTTTATTATTCGTTTTTTTATTAATATTGCTCTATTTGAACGATTTCAACGATCTAAAATGCTTGAAAATGCTTATTTTAGCAAAACAGCACGTTTGAGCTTTAATCTGCGTTTTAACGCGTAAAACAGCATAAAAACGACGAAATTTTATTATTCGTTTTTATTAATATTGCGTCTATT
Organism: Dalotia coriaria; assembly: GCF_025399875.1. Lineage (NCBI taxonomy): Eukaryota > Metazoa > Arthropoda > Insecta > Coleoptera > Staphylinidae > Dalotia > Dalotia coriaria. The sequence goes on from NW_027049795.1 coordinate 2,518, forward strand.
TGAACGATTTCAACGATCTAAAATGCTTGAAAATCTTATTTTAGCAAAACAGCACGTTTTGAGCTTTTATTCTGCGTTTTAACGCGTAAAACAGCATAAAACGACAGAATTTTTATTATTCGTTTTTTATTTTTATTGCGTCTATTTGAACGATTTCACGATCTAAAAGCTTGAAAATGCTTATTTTAGCAAAACAGCACGTTTGAGCTTTAATCTGCGTTTTAACGCGTAAAACAGCATAAAACGACGAATTTTTTATTATTCGTTTTATTAATATTGCTTCTATTTGAACGATTTCAACGATTTAAAATGCTTGAAAATGCTTATTTTAGCAAAACAGCACGTTTGAGCTTTAATTCTGCGTTTTAACGCGTAAACAACTTATAAAACGACGAAATTTTTATTATTCGTTTTATTAATATTGCGTCTATTTGAACGATTTCAACGATCTAAAATGCTTGAAAATGCTTATTTTAGCAAAAACAGCACGTTTGAAGGCTTTATTCTGCGTTTAACGCGTAAAACAACATAAAACGACGAATTTTTATTATTCGTTTTTATTTTTATTGCTCTATTTGAACGATTTCAACGATTAAAATGCTTGAAAATGCTTATTTTAGCAAAACAGCACGTTTTGAGCTTTAATCTGCGTTTTAACGCGTAAAACAGCATAAAACGACAGATTTTTATTATTCGTTTTTATTAATATTGCTTCTATTTGAACGATTTCAACGATCTAAATGCTTGAAAATGCTTATTTTAGCAAAACAGCACGTTTTGAGCTTTAATCTGGGGTTTAACGCGTAAAACAGCATAAAACGACGAAATTTTTTTTATTCGTTTTTTATTAATGCGTCTATTTGGGAAAGATTTCAACGATCTAAAATGCTTGAAAATGCTTATTTTAGCAAACAGCACGTTTTGAGCTTTTAATCTGCGTTTTAACGCGTAAAACAGCCTAAAACGCGAATTTATTATTCGTTTTATTAATATTGCTTCTTTGAACGATTTCCAACGATCTAAAATGTTGAAAATGCTTATTTTAGCAAAACAGCACGTTTTTAGCTTTTAATTTTGCGTTTTTTAAAGCGTAAAACAGCATAAAACGGCAAATTTTTATTATTCGTTTTTTTATTTATTGCGTCTATTTGAACGATTTCAACGATCTAAAATGCTGAAAATGCTTATTTTAGCAAAACAGCCGTTTGAGCTTTAATCTGCGTTTTAACGCGTAAAACACTAAAAACGGCAGAATTTTTTATTTTCGTTTTTATTAATATTGCGTCTATTTGAACGTTTCCAACGATCTAAAATGCTTTTAAAATGCTTATTTTAGCAAAACAGCACGTTTTGAGCTTTTTTATTCTTTTTTGGCGTTTTACTCGGGTTTTAAAAAAGTTTTTAAAAAAAAGACGGGAAATTTTTTTATTATTCTTTTTTTTTCGTAAAGTTTTG
>NW_027049796.1:0-3972 GCF_025399875.1 Dalotia coriaria
CTTAAAAAACGTTCAAATAGAGCAATATTAATAAAAAAGAATAATAAAAATTTTGTCGTTTTATGCTGTTTTACTTAAACGCAGATTAAAAACTCAAAACGTGCTGTTTTGCTTTTAAATAAAACATTTTCAAGCATTTTAGATCGTTGAAATCGTTCAAATAGAAGCAAATTAATAAAACGAATAATAAAAATTTCGTCGTTTTTTATGCTTTTACAGTTAAAACGCAGATTAAAGCTCAAAAAAGGGGCTGTTTCGTTAAAATAAGCATTTTCAAATTTTAGATCGTTGAAATCGTCAAATAGAAGCAATATTAATAAAAAACGAATAATAAAAAATTCGTCGTTTTATGTGTTTTACGCTTAAAGGGAGATTAAAGCTCAAAACGTGTGTTTGCTAAAATAAGCATTTTCAACATTTTTAGATCGTTGAAATCGTTCAAATAGAAGCAATATTAATAAAAACGAATAAAAAAAAATTCGTCGTTTTTATGCTGTTTTACGCGTTAAACGCAGAATAAAACTCAAAAACGTCTGTTTTTGCTTTTAAATAAACATTTTCAACATTTTAGATCGTTGAAATCGTTCAAATAGAAGCAATATTAAAAAAACGAATAATAAAAATTTGCGTTTTATGCTGTTTTACGCGTTAAAACGCAGAATTAAAGCTCAAAACGTGCTGTTTTGCTAAAATAAGCATTTTCAAGCATTTTAGATCGTTGAAATCGTTCAAATAGACGCAATATTAATAAAAACGAATAATAAAAAAATTTTGTCGTTTTTTATGCTGTTTTACGCGTTAAAACGCAGATTAAAACTCAAAACGTGCTGTTTTTGCTAAAATAAGCATTTTCAAGCATTTTAGATCGTTGAAATCGTTCAAATAGACGCAATATTAATAAAAACGAATACGAATAATAAAAATTCGTCGTTTTTATGCTGTTTTTACGCGTTAAAACGCAGATTAAGCTCAAAACGTGCTGTTTTGCTAAAATAACATTTTCAAGCATTTTTAGATCGTTGAAATCGTTCCGTCAGCAATATTAAAACGAATAATAAAAATTTCGTCGTTTTTATGCTGTTTTAGGCGTTAAAACGCGATTGAAGCTCAAAACGTGCTGTTTTTGCTTTAAAATAAGCATTTTCAAGCATTTTAGATCGTTGAAATCGTTGAAATAGACGCAATAAAAATAAAAAACGAATAATAAAAAATTTCGTCGTTTTATGCTGTTTTTACGCGTTAAAACGCAGAATAAAACTCAAACGTGCTGTTTTGCTAAAATAAAGCATTTTCAAGAAGCATTTTTAGATCGTTGAAATCCTCATTCAAATAGACGCAATATTAATAAAAACGAATAATAAAAATTTCGTCGTTTTTATGCTGTTTTACACTAAAACGCAGATTAAAACTCAAACGTGCTGTTTTTGCTAAAATAAGCATTTTCAAGCATTTTTAGATCGTTGGGAAATCGTTCAAATAGACATAATATTAATAAAAACGAATAATAAAAATTCGTCGTTTTTATGCTTTTGTTTTGAGTTAAAGCACGCAGATTAAAGCCAAAACGTGCTGTTTTGCTAAAATAAGTATTTTCAAAAGCATTTTAGATCGCGTTGAAATCGTTCCAAATAGAAGCAATATTAATAAAAACGAATAATAAAAAAATTTATCGTTTTTTATGCTGTTTTACGAGTTAAAACGCAGATTAAAGCTCAAAACGTGCTGTTTTGTTGAAATAAAGCATTTTCAAGCATTTTAGATCGTTGAAATCGTTCAAATAGAAGCAATATTAATAAAAACGAATAATAAAAATTCGCCGTTTTACATGCTGTTTTACGCGTTAAAACGCGAATTAAAAACTCAAAACGTGCTGTTTTTTGCTAAAATAAGCATTTTCAAGCATTTTGGATCGTTGAAATCGTTAAAATAGACGCAATATTAATAAAAACGAATAATAAAAATTTCGTCGTTTTTTATGCTGTTTTACGCGTTAAACGCAGATTAAAACTCAAAACGTGCTGTTTTTGCTGAAATAAGCATTTTCAAGCATTTTAGATCGTTGAAATCGTTCAAATAGAAGCAATATTGATAAAAACGAATAATAAAAAAATTCGTCGTTTTTATGCTGTATTACGCGTTAAAACACAGATTAAAGCTCAAAACGTGGCATTTTAGCGCTAAAATAAGCATTTTCAAGCATTTTAGATCGTTGAAATCGTTCAAATAGACACAATAAAAATAAAAACGGAATAATAAAATTTCGTCACGTTTTTACATGCTGTTTTACGCGTTAAAACGCAGAATAAAACTCAAAACGTGCTGTTTTTGCTAAAATAAGCATTTTCAAGCATTTTAGACCGTTGAAATCGTTCAAATAGACGCAATATTAATAAAAAACGAATAATAAAAATTCGTCGTTTTATGCTGTTTTACGCGTTAAAACGCAGATTAAACTCAAAACGTGCTGTTTTGCTAAAATAAGCATTTTCAAGCATTTTAGATCGTTGAAATCGTTCAAATAGAAGCAATATTAATAAAAACGAATAATAAAAATTTCGTCGTTTTATGCTGTTTTACGCGTTAAAACGCAGATTAAAGCTCAAAACGTGCTGTTTTGCTAAAATAAGCATTTTCAAGCATTTTAGATCGTTGAAATCGTTCAAATAGACGCAATATTAATAAAAACGAATAATAAAAATTTCGTCGTTTTATGCTGTTTTACGCGTTAAAACGCAGATTAAAACTCAAAACGTGCTGTTTTGCTAAAATAAGCATTTTCAAGCATTTTAGATCGTTGAAATCGTTCAAATAGAAGCAATATTAATAAAAACGAATAATAAAAATTCGTCGTTTTATGCTGTTTTACGCGTTAAAACGCAGATTAAAACTCAAAACGTGCTGTTTTGCTAAAATAAGCATTTTCAAGCATTTTAGATCGTTGAAATCGTTCAAATAGACGCAATATTAATAAAAACGAATAATAAAAATTTCGTCGTTTTTATGCTGTTTTACGCGTTAAAACGCAGATTAAAGCTCAAAACGTGCTGTTTTGCTAAAATAAGCATTTTCAACATTTTAGATCGTTGAAATCGTTCAAATAGAAGCAATATTAATAAAAACGAATAATAAAAATTCGCCGTTTTTATGCTGTTTTACGCGTTAAAACGCAGATTAAAGCTCAAAACGTGCTTTTTGCTAAAATAAGCATTTTCAAGCATTTTAGATCGTTGAAATCGTTCAAATAGACACAATAAAAATAAAAAAAGAATAATAAATTTCGTCGTTTTTATGCTGTTTTACGCGTTAAAACGCAGATTAAAGCTCAAAACGTGCTGTTTTGCTAAAATAAGCATTTTCAAGCATTTTAGATCGTTGAAATCGTTCAAATAGAAGCAATATTAATAAAAACGAATAATAAAATTTTGTCGTTTTATGCTGTTTTACGCGTTAAAACGCAGATTAAAGCTCAAAACGTGCTGTTTGCTAAAATAAGCATTTTCAAGCATTTTAGATCGTTGAAATCGTTCAAATAGACGCAATAATAATAAAAACGAATAATAAAAATTTCGTCCCTTTTTATGCTGTTTTTCGCGTTAAAACGCAGATTAAAGCTCAAAACGTGCTGTTTTGCTAAAATAAGCATTTTCAAGCATTTTAGATCGTTGAAATCGTTCAATAGAGAATATAATAAAAACGAATAAAAATTCGTCGTTTTATGCTGTTTTACGGTTAAAACGCAGATAAACTCAAAACGTGCTGTTTTGCTAAAATAAGCATTTTCAGCATTTTAGATCGAAATGCTTTTGTTTTACGCGTTAAAACGCAGCATAAATAAAACTCAAACGTTTTCTTTGTTTTGCTAAAATAAAAGCGTACCGGGGCATTTTAGATCGTTAGAAATCAAATTATTTTTCAGTTAACCGCGTTAAAACGCAGAAAAATAAAAAGCTTTTTTTAAAACGGTGCTGGGTT
>NW_027049797.1:0-3972 GCF_025399875.1 Dalotia coriaria
CCAATTTTTTTTTTAAAAAGCCAAAAGGTTTTTGAAAATTCATTTTTTATTTAATCGTTAAATTTTAAAAACGCAATATTATAAAAACGAATAATAAAAATTTGTCGTTTTATGCTGTTTTACGCGTTAAAACGTGCAGTTAAGCTCAAAAAGGCGTTTTCCAAAATAAGATTTTTCAAGCATTTTTGATCGTTGAACCCTTCAAATAGGCAATATTAATAAAAAAGTTAAAAAATGCGTTTTATGCTGTTTTACGCGTTAAAACGCAGATTAAAACTCAAAACTGCTGTTTTGCTAAAATAAGATTTTCAAGCATTTTTTGATCGTTGAAATCGTTCAAATAGACGCAATATTAATAAAAACGAATAATAAAAATTCGCGTTTTATGTGTTTACGCGTTAAACGCAGATTAAAACTCAAACGTGCTGTTTGCTAAAATAACATTTTCAAGCATTTTAGATCGTTGAAAACAATTCATCGTTTTATGCTGTTTTACGCGTTAAAACGCAGATTAAAAACTCAAAAAGTGCTGTTTTGCTAAAATAAGCATTTTCAAGCATTTTAGATCGTTGAAATCGTTCAAATAGAAGCAATATTAATAAAATCGATTAATAAAAATTCGTCGTTTTATGCTGTTTTACGCGTTAAAACGCAGATTAAAAACTCAAAACATGCTGTTTGCTAAAATAAGCATTTCAAGCATTTGATCGTTGAAATCGTTCAAATAGACGGCAATATTAATAAAAACGAATAATAAAAAATTTTGTCGTTTTATGTTGTTTTACGCGTTAAACGCAGATTAAAACTCAAAACGTGCTGTTTTGCTAAAATAGCATTTTCAAGCATTTTAGATCGTTGAAATCGTTAAATAGAAATAATAAAAACGAATAATTAAAATTCGTCGTTTTATGCTGTTTTACGCGTTAAAACGCAGCTTAAAGCTCAAAACGTGCTGTTTTGCTAAAAATCATTTTCAAGCATTTTTTGATCGTTGAAATCGTTCAAATAGACGCAATATTAATAAAAACGAATAATAAAAAAACTCGTCGTTTTATGCTGTTTACGCGTTAAAAACGCAGATTGAAGCTCAAAACGTGCTGTTTTGCTAAAATGAGCATTTTCAAGCATTTTAGATCGTTGAAATCGTTCAAATAGAAGCAATATAAATAAAAACTAATAATAAAAATTTGTCGTTTTATGTTTTTTTACGCGTTAAAACGCAGATTAAAACTCAAAACGTGCTGTTTTGCTAAAATAAGCATTTTCAAGCATTTTAGATCGTTGAAATCGTTCAAATAGAAGCAATTAATAAAAACGAATAATAAAAATTCGTCGTTTTATGCTGTTTTACGCTTAAAACGCAGATTAAAGCTCAAAGCGTGCTGTTTTGCTAAAATAATCATTTTCAAGCATTTTAGATCGTTGAAATCGTTCAAATAGACGCAATATTAATAAAAACGAATTTAAAAAAAATTTCGTCGTTTTATGCTGTTTTACGCGTTAAAACGCAGATTAAAGCTCAAGACGTGCTGTTTTGCTAAAATAAGCATTTTCAAGCATTTTTTGATCGTTGAAATCGTTCAAATAGAAGCAATATTAATAAAAACGAATAATTAAACGTCGTTTTATGCTGTTTTACGCGTTAAAACGCGCTAAGCTCAAAACGTGCTGTTTTGCTAAAAAATCATTCAAGCATTTTAGATCGTTGAAATCGTTCAAATAGACGCAATATTAATAAAACGAAAAAAAAAATTCGTCGTTTTTTTTGCTGTTTTTCGCGTTAAAACGCAGATTAAAACTCAAAGCGTGCTTTTTTTTGCTAAAATAATCATTTTCAAGCATTTTAGATCGTTGAAATCGTTCAAATAGACGCAATATTAATAAAAACGAATAATAAAATTCGTCGTTTTATGCTGTTTTACGCGTTAAAACGCAGATTAAAGCTCAAAACGTGCTGTTTTGCTAAAATAAGCATTTTCAAGCATTTTAGATCGTTGAAATCGTTCAAATAGACGCAATATTAATAAAAACGAATAATAAAAATTTCGTCGTTTAATGCTGTTTTACGCGTTAAAACGCAGATTAAAGCTCAAAACGTGCTGTTTTGCTAAAATAAGCATTTTCAAGATTTAGATCGATGAAATCCGTTCAAATAGAAGCAATATTAATAAAACGAAAAATAAAAATGCGTCGTTTTTATGCTGTTTTACGCGTTAAAACGCAGATTAAAGCTCAAAACGTGCTGTTTTGCTAAAATAATCATTTTCAAGCATTTAGATCGTTGAAATCGTTCAAATAGACGCAATATTAATAAAAACGAATAATAAAAATTTCGTCGTTTTATGCTGTTCTACGCGTTAAAACGCAGATTAAAGCTCAAAACGTGCTGTTTTGCTAAAATAAGCATTTTCAAGCATTTTAGATCGTTGAAATCGTTCAAATAGAAGCAATATTAATAAAAACGAATAATAAAAAGTCGTCGTTTTATGCTGTTTTACGCGTTAAAACGCAGATTAAAGCTCAAAACGTGCTGTTTTGCTAAAATAATCATTTTCAAGCATTTTAGATCGTTGAAATCGTTTTAAATAGACGCAATATTAATAAAAACGAATAATAAAAATTTCGTCGTTTTTTGCTGTTTACGCGTTAAAACGCAGATTAAAGCTCAAAACGTGCTGTTTTGCTAAAATAAGATTTTCAAGTATTTTTAGATCGTTGAAATCGTTCAAATAGAAGCAATATTAATAAAAACGAATAATAAAAAATTCGTCGTTTTTATGCTGTTTTACGCGTTAAAACGCAGATTAAAGCTCAAAACGTGCTGTTTTGCTAAAATAATCATTTTCAAGCATTTTTAGATCGTTGAAATCGTTCAAATAGACGCAATATTAATAAAAACGAATAATAAAAATTTCGTCGTTTTTATGCTGTTTTACGCGTTAAAACGCAGATTAAAGCTCAAAACGTGCTGTTTTTGCTAAATAAGCATTTTCAAGCATTTTAGATTGTTGAAATCGTTCAAATAGAACAATATTAATAAAAACGATTAATAAAAAATTCGTCGTTTTATGCTGTTTTACGCGTTAAAACGCAGATTAAAGCTCAAAACGCTGTTTTGCTAAATAATCATTTTCAAGCATTTTAGATCGTTTGAAATCGTTCAAATAGGAGCGCAATATTAATAAAAACGAATAATAAAAATTTCGTCGTTTTATGCTGTTTTACGCGTTAAACGCAGATTAAAGCTCAAAACGGCTGTTTTGCTAAAATAAGCATTTTCAAGCATTTTAGATCGTTGAAATCGTTCAAATAGAAGCAATATTAATAAAAACGAATAATAAAAATTCGTCGTTTTTATGCTGTTTTACGCGTTAAAACGCAGATTAAAAGCTCAAAACGTGCTGTTTTGCTAAAGTAATCATTTTCAAGCATTTTAGATCGTTGAAATCGTTCAAATAGACGCAATATTAATAAAACGAATAATAAAAATTTCGTCGTTTTATGCTGTTTTCCGCGTAAACGCAGATTAAAGCTCAAACGTGCTGTTTGCTAAAATAAGCATTTTCAAGCATTTTAGATCGTTGAAATCGTTCAAATAGAAGAATAATAAAAACGAAAAAAAAATTCTCGTTTTATGTGTTTTACGCGTTAAAACGCAGATTAAAGCTCAAAACGTGCTGTTTTGCTAAAATAATAATTTTCAAGCATTTTAGATCGTTGAAATCGTACAAATTGACGCAATATTAATCAAAAACGCATAACAAAAAATTTCGTGTTTTTATGCTGTTTACGCGTTAAAACGCAGATTAAAGCTCAAAACGTGCTGTTTGCTAAAATAAGCATTTTCAAGCATTTTAGATCGTTGAAATCGTTAAATAGAAGCAATATTAATAAAACGAATAATAAAAATTCGTCGTTGTTTGGTGTTTTTTCGCGTTAAAACGCAGATTAAAACCCAAACGTGCTGTTTTG
>NW_027049798.1:0-3967 GCF_025399875.1 Dalotia coriaria
AAAAAAAAAAAAATTTAAATCGTTTTTTATGTGTTTTACGCGTTAAAACGCAGATTAAATCAAAAACGTCTTTTTGCTAAAATAAGCATTTTAAAGCATTTAAAGTTAAACGTTCGAATAGCTAAAATTAAAAAACAAGATAATAAAATTGCGTTTTCCGTTTTACGCGTAAAAACGCAATGAAACAAAACTTTGTTTTTAAATATTTTCGCTTTAATCGTTAAAACGTTCAAATAGCGCAATATTAATAAAAAGAATAATAAAATTCGTCGTTTTATGCTTTTGCGTTAAAACGCAGATTAAAGTCAAAAACGTGCTTTTTGCTAAAATAAGCTTTAATTTAGATTGAAATTAAAAGATATATTTAATAAAAAATAATAAAAAGCTTTTTAGTGTTAACGTTAAACGTTAAAAGCAAAAAACGTCTAAAAATCGTCTTTTTGCAAATAACATTTTAACTTAAACGTGAATTTCAAATAGACGAATTAAAAACGATTAAATTTCGTTTTAGCGTTTAGCTAAACGCGAAAAAGCAAAACGTGCTGTTTTTCTATAATAGCATTTTCAGCATTTAGATCGTTGAAATCGTTCAAATAGAAGCAATATTAATAAAAACGAATAATAAAAATTCGTCGTTTTATGCTGTTTTCGCGTTAAAACGCAGATTAAAGCTCAAAACGTGCTGTTTTGCTCAAAATAAATTTCAAGCATTTTAGAAAGAAATCGTTCAATAGACGCAATATTAATAAAAACGAATACTAAAAATTCGTCGTTTTTATGCTGTTTTACGCGTTAAAACGCAGATTAAAGCTCAAAACGTGCTGTTTTGCTAAAATAATCATATTCAGCATTTTAGATCGTTGAAATCGTTCAAATAGCGCAATATTAATAAAAACGAATAATAAAAATTTCGTCGTTTTTATGCTGTTTTTACGCGTTAAAACGCGATTAAACTCAAAACTTTTTTTAAAATAAGCATTTTCAAGCATTTTTAGATCGTTGATTACATTCAAATAGAAGCATAATAAAAACGAATAATAAAAAATTCGTCGTTTTATGCTGTTTTAGCGTTAAACGCAGATTAAAGCTCAAAACGTGCTGTTTTGCTAAAATAATCATTTTCAAGCTTTTTAGATCTTGAAATCGTTCAATTAGAAACAATATAATAAAACGAATAATAAAAATGCATCGTTTTTAATCTCTTTTAGCGTTAAACGCAGATTAAAGCTCAAAACGTGCTGTTTTTGCTAAAATAATCATTTCGAGCATTTTAGATCCGTTGAAATCGTTCAAATAGACGCAATATTAATAAAAACGAATAATAAATTTCGTCGTTTTTATGCTGTTTTACGCGTTAAAACCAGATTAAAGCTCAAAACGTGCTGTTTTGCTAAAATAATCATTTTCAAGCATTTTTGTGATCGTTGAAATCGTTCAAATAGACGCAATATTAATAAAACGGTTTAATAAAAAATTTTGTCGTTTTATGTTGTTTACTGTGCTAAACGCAGATTAAAGCTCAAAACGCTGTTTTGCTAAAATAAGCATTTTCAAGCATTTTTAGACGCTGAAATCGTTCAAACAGACGCATTATTACTGGAAAAACGAATAATAAAAATTCGTCGTTTTTATGTTGTTTTACGTTAAAACGGCAGATTCTCAAACGTGCTGTTTTGCTAAAACAATCTTCATTTTCAAGCATTTTAGATCGTTGAAACTGTTCAACAGACGCAATATTAATAAAAAACGAATAATAAAATTCCCTGTCGTTTTATAAGCGTTTTACGCGTTAAAACGCAGATTGGCTCAAAACGTGCTGTTTTGCTAAAAATAAGCATTTTCAAGCATTTTAGATCGTTGAAATCGTTCAAATAGAAGAAATATTAATAAAACGAATAATAAAAAAATCGTCGTTTTATGTTGTTTTTGTGCGTTAAAAACGCAGATTAAAGCTCAAAACGTGCTGTTTTGCTAAAATAATCATTTTTCGCGTTGATTTTTAGATCGTTGAAATCGTTCAAATAGACGCAATATTAATAAAAACGAATAATAAAAATTTCGTCGTTTTATAGCTGTTTTACGTTAAAAACGCAGATTAAAAGCTCAAAACGTGCTGTTTTGCTAAAATAACCATTTTCAAGCATTTTAGATCGTTGAAACTGTCCAAATAGAAGCAATATTAATAAAAAAAAACGAATAATAAAAAATTCGTCGTTTTATGCTGTTTTACGCGTTAAACGCAGATTGCAAAGCTTAAACGTGCTGTTGTTTTGCTAAAAATAATCATTTTCAAGCATTTTAGATCGCTGAAATCGTTCAAATAGACGCAATATTAATAAAACGAATAATAAAAAATTCGTCGTTTTATGCTGTTTACGCGTTAAAGCAGATTAAAAGCTCAAAAACGTGCGCTGTTTTACAAAATAAGCGTTTTCAAGCATTTTAGATCGTTGAAATCGTTTCAAATAGAAGCAATATTAATAAAAACGAATAATATAAAATTCGTCGTTTTATGCTGTTTTACGCGTTAAAACGCAGATTAAAAGCTCAAACGTGCTGTTTTGCTAAAATATTCATTTTCAAGCATTTCAGATCAAGCTGGAAATCGTTCAAATAGACGCGCAATATTAAATGGCGCAAAACGAATAATAAAAATTTCGTCGTTTTTATGCTGTTTACGCGTTAAAACGCAGATTAAAGCTCAAACGTGCTGTTTTTGCTAAAATAAGCATTTTCAAGCATTTAGATCGTTGAAATCGTTCAAATAGAAGCAATATTAATAAAACGAATAATAAAAAATTCGTCTTTTTGCTGTTTTACGCGTTAAAAAACGCAGATTAAAAGCTCAAAACGTGCTGTTTTGCTAAAAATAATCATTTTCAAGCATTTTAGATCGTTGAAATCGTTCAAATAGACGCAATATTAATAAAAACGAATAATAAAAATTTCGTCGTTTTTATGCTGTTTACGCGTTAAAACGCAGATTAAGTCTAAACGGGCTGTTTTGCTAATATAAGCATTTTCAAGCATTTTAGATCGCTGAAATCGTTCAAATAGAAGCAATGTTAAATAAAAACGAATAATGTAAAAATTCGTCGTTTTATGCTGTTTTAGCGTTAAAACGCAGATTAAAAGCTCAAACATGCTGTTTTGCTAAAATAATCATTTTCAAGCATTTTAGATCGTTGAAATCGTTCAAATAGACGCAATATTAATAAAAAACGAATAATAAAAATTTCGTCGTTTTTATGCTGTTTTACGCGTTAAAACGCAGATTGCTCGCAAACGTGCTGTTTCGCTAAAATAAGCATTTTCAAGACGATCGTTGAAATCGTTCAAATAGAAGCAATATTAATAAAACGAATAATAAAAAAATCGTCGCGTTTTTATGTTGTTTACGCGTTAAAACGCAGATTAAAGCTCAAAACGTGCTGTTTTGCTAAAAATAATATTTTCAAGCATTTAGATCGTTGGAAATCGTTCAAATAGAAGCAATATTAATAAAAACGAATAATAAAAAATCGTCGTTTTATGCTTACGCGTTGCCAAAACGCAGATTAAAAGCCTCAAAACGTGCTGTTTTGGCAAACAATCATTTTCGCCATTTTAGATCAAGCTGAAATCGTTCAAATAGACGCGCACATTAATAAAACAATAATAAAAATTTCGTCGTTTTTATAAAAGCTGTTTTTACGCGTTAAAACGCAGATTAAAGCTCAAAACGTGCTGTTTTGCTAAAATAAGCATTTTCAAGCATTTTAGATCGTTGAAATCGTTCAAATAGAAGCAATATTAATAAAAACGAATAATAAAAAAAATCGTCGTTTTTATGCTGTTTACGCGCGTTAAAACGCAGATTAAAAGCTCAAAACGTGCTGTTTTGCTAAAATAATCATTTTCGCCATTTTAGATCGTTGGAAATCGTTCAACAGACGCAATATTAATAAAACGAATAATAAAAAATTCG
>NW_027049799.1:0-3961 GCF_025399875.1 Dalotia coriaria
ACGTTAAATGTCAATAAAAAATAAAAACAATAATAAATTTCGTCGTTTTATCGTTTTACGCGTTAATACGGTAAATCAAAACGTGCTTTTCAAAGCGTTAACGTTAGATCGTTGAAATTAAATAGAAAAAATAAAAACGAATAATAAAAATTTCGTCGTTTTTATGCTGTTTTACTCGTTAAAACGCAGAATAAAGCCAAATATGCTGTTTTGTTAAAATAAGCATTTTCAAGCATTTTAGAACGTTGAAATCGTTCAAATAGACGCAATATTAATAAAAACAATAATAAAAATTTCGTCGTTTTATGCTGTTTCGCGTTAAAACGCAGATTAAAAGCTCAAAACGTGCTGTTTTGCTAAAAAAGCATTTTCAAGCATTTTAGATCGTTGAAATCGTTCAAATAGAACAATATTAATAAAAACGAATAATAAAAATTCGTCGTTTTATGCTGTTTACGCGTTAAAACGCAGATTAAAGCTCAAAACGTGCTGTTTTGCTAAAATAAGCATTTTCAAGCATTTTAGATCGTTGAAATCGTTCAAATAGACGCAAAAAATAAAAACGAATAATAAAAATTTCGTCGTTTTTATGCTGTTTTACGCGTTAAAACGCAGAATAAAGCTCAAAACGTGCTGTTTTGCTTAAAATAAGCATTTTCAAGCATTTTAGATCGTTGAAATCGTTCAAATAGACGCAATATTAATAAAAACGAATAATAAAAATTTCGTCGTTTTATGCTGTTTTACGCGTTAATACGCAGATTAAAGCTCAAAACGTGCTGTTTTGCTAAAATAAGCATTTTCAAGCATTTTAGATCGTTGAAATCGTTCAAATAGACGCAATAAAAATAAAAACGAATAATAAAAATTTTTTTTCTGTTTTATGCTGTTAAACCGTTAAAACGCAGAATAAAGCAAATTGCTGTTTTGTTAAAATAAGCATTTTCAAGCATTTTAGAACGTTGAAATCGTTCAAATAGACGCAATATTAATAAAAACGAATAATAAAAATTTCGTCGTTTTTATGCTGTTTTACGCGTTAAAACGCAGATTAAAAGCTCAAAACGTGCTGTTTTGCTAAAATAAGCATTTTCAGCATTTTAGATCGTTGAAATCGTTCAAATAGAAGCAATATTAATAAAAACGAATAATAAAAATTCGTCGTTTTATGCTGTTTTACGCGTTAAAACGCAGATTAAAAGCTCAAAACGTGCTGTTTTGCTAAAATAAGCATTTTCAAGCATTTTAGATCGTTGAAATCGTTCAAATAGACGCAATAAAAATAAAAACGAATAATAAAAATTTCGTCGTTTTATGCTGTTTTACGCGTTAAAACGCAGAATAAAGCTCAAAACGTGCTGTTTTGCTAAAATAAGCATTTTCAAGCATTTTAGATCGTTGAAATCGTTCAAATAGACGCAATATTAATAAAACGAATAATAAAAATTTCGTCGTTTTTTTATGCTGTTTTACGCGTTAAAACGCAGATTAAAGCTCAAAACGTAACTGTTTTGCTAAAATAAGCATTTTCAAGCATTTTGAATCGTTGAAATCGTTCAAATAGAATCAATATTAATAAAAACGAATAATAAAAATTCGTCGTTTTATGCTGTTTTACGCGTTAAAACGCAGATTAAAGCTCAAAACGTGCTGTTTTGCCTAAAATAAAGCATTTTAAAGCATTTTAGATCGTTGAAATCTTTAAATGACGCAATAAATAAAAACGAATAATAAAAATTTCGTCGTTTTTTATGCTGTTTTACGCGTTAAAACGCAGATTAAAGCTCAAACGTGCTGTTTGCTAAAATAAGCATTTTCAAGCATTTTAGATCGTTGAAATCGTTCAAATAGACGCAATAAATAAAACGAATAATAAAAATTTCGTCGTTTTTATGCTGTTTTACGCGTTAAATCGCAGAATAAAACTCAAAACGTGCTGTTTTGCTAAAATAAGCATTTTCAAGCATTTTTAGATCGTTGAAATCGTTTTAAATAGAATCAATATTAATAAAAACGAATAATAAAAATTTTGTCGTTTTTTTGCTGTTTTACGCGTTAAAAAGCAGATTAAAGCTCAAAACGTGCTGTTTTTGCTAAAATAAGCATTTTCAAGCATTTTAGATCGTTGAAATCGTTCAAATAGACGCAATAAAAATAAAAAAAGAATAATAAAAATTTTGTCGTTTTATGCTGTTTTACGCGTTAAAACGCAGAATTAAAACTCAAAACGTGCTGTTTTTGCTAAAATAAGCATTTTCAAGCATTTTAGATCGTTGAAATCGTTCAAATAGACGCAATATTAATAAAAACGAATAATAAAAATTTCGTCGTTTTTATGCTGTTTTACGCGTTAAAACGCGATTAAAACTCAAAACGTGCTGTTTTGCTAAAATAAGCATTTTCAAGCATTTTAGATCGTTGAAATCGTTCAAATAGACGCAATATTAATAAAACGAATAATAAAAAATTCGTCGTTTTTATGCTGTTTTATGCGTTAAACGCAGATTAAAGCTCAAAACGTGCTGTTTTGCTAAAATAAGCATTTTCAAGCATTTTAGATCGTTGAAATCGTTCAAATGGACGCAATATTAATATAAAACGAGATAATAAAAATTTCGTCGTTTTTTATGCTGTTTTACGAGTTAAAACGCAGATTAAAGCTCAAAACGTGCTGTTTTGCTAAAATAAGCATTTTCAAGCATTTTAGATCGTTGAAATCGTTCAAATAGACGCAATAAAATAAAAACGAATAATAAAAATTTCGTCGTTTTTATGCTGTTTTACGCGTTAAAACGCAGAATAAAGCTCAAAACGTGCTGTTTTGCTTAAAATAAGCATTTTCAAGCATTTTAGATCGTTAAAAACGTTCAAATAGAAGCAATATTTAAAAAAAACGAATAATAAAAATTCGTCGTTTTTATGCTGTTTTACGCGTTAAAACGCAGATTAAAACTCAAAACGTCTGTTTTGCCAAAATAAAACATTTTCAAGCATTTTAGATCTTAAAAACGTTCAAATAGAAGCAATAAAATAAAAACGAATAATAAAAATTTTGTCGTTTTATGCTTTTTCTCGTTAAAACGCAGAATTTAAAACTCAAAACTGCTGTTTTGCTAAAATAAGCATTTTCAAACATTTTGAATCTTGAAATCGTTCAAATAGACGCAATAAAAATAAAAACGAATAATAAAAAATTTTGTCGTTTTTATGCTGTTTTACCGTTAAAACGCAGAATTTAAAACTCAAAACGATGCTTTTTGCTAAAATAAGCATTTTCAAGCATTTTAGATCGTTGAAATCGTTCAAATAGACGCAATAAATAAAAACGAATAATAAAAATTTCGTCGTTTTTATGCTGTTTTACGCGTTAAAACGCGATTAAAGCTCAAAACGTGCTGTTTTGCTAAAATAAGCATTTTTCAAGCATTTTTTGATCGTTGAAATCGTTCAAATAAGCAATATTAATAAAAACGAATTAAAAAAAATTTGTCGTTTTTATGCTTTTTTTTACGCGTTAAAACGCGATTAAAGCTCAAAACGTGCTGTTTTGCTTAAAAAAAAGCATTTTCAAGCATTTTAGATCGTTGAAATCGTTCAAATAGAAGCAATATTAATAAAAACGAATAATAAATTAAATCGTTTTTATGCTGTTTACGCGTTAAAACGCAGTTAAAAACTCAAACGTGCTGTTTTGCTAAAATAAGCATTTTCAAGCATTTTAGATCGTTGAAATCGTTCAAATAGAAGCAATAAATAAAAACGAATAATAAAAATTTCGTCGTTTTTATGCTTTTTTTACGCGTTAAAACGCGATTAAACTCAAAACGTGCTGTTTTGCTAAAATAGCATTTTCAAACATTTTAGATCGTTGAAATCGTTCAAATAGAAGCAAAATAAAAAAAACAAATAATAAAAATTGTCGTTTTATGGTTTTACGCGTTAAAAAGCGATTTAAAAAAAA
>NW_027049800.1:0-3952 GCF_025399875.1 Dalotia coriaria
TTAAAAAAGATAATAAAATTCGTCGTTTTTCTTAAAATTAAGCATTTTCAAGCATTTTAAAGATCTGAAACTCGTTTTAAATAGACGCAATATTAATAAAAACGAATAAAAAAAAATTTCGTCGTTTTATGCTGTTTTACGCGTTAAAACGCAGATTAAAGCTCAAGACGTGCTGTTTTGCTTAAAATAAGCATTTTCAAGCATTTTTAGATCGTTGAAATCGTTCAAATAAGCAATATTAATAAAAAACGAATAATAAAAAATTCGTCGATTTAATGCTGTTTACGCGTTAAAACACAGATTACGGCTCAAAACGTGCTGTTTTGCTAAAATAAGATTTCAGCATTTTAGATCGTTAGAAATCGTTCAAATAGACGCAATAAAATAAAAACGAATAATAAAAATTTCGTCGATTTTATGCGTTTTACGCGTTAAAACGCAGAATAAAACTCAAAACGATGCTGTTTGCTAAAATAAGCATTTTCAAGCATTTTTTTTAGATCGTTGAAATCGTTCAAATATACGCAATATTAATAAAAACGAATAATAAAAAATTTCGTCGTTTTTATGCTGTTTTACGCGTTAAAACGCAGATTAAAGCTCAAAACGTGCTGTTTTGCTAAAATAAGCATTTTCAAGCATTTTAGATCGTTGAAATCGTTCAAATAGAAGCAATATTAATAAAAACGAATAATAAAAAATTCGTCGTTTTTATGCTTTTACGCGTTAAAACGCAGATTAAAGCTCAAAACGTGCTGTTTTGCTAAAATAAGCATTTTAAACATTTTTAAACGTTGAAATCGTTCAAATAAGCAATATTAATAAAAAAAAATAAAAAAAAAATTTTGTCGTTTTTATGCTGTTTTACGCGTTAAAACGCGATTAAACTCAAAACGTGCTGTTTTTAAAAAAAAAGATTTTAAAATTTTAATCGTTAAATGCAAATAAAAAAATTTAAAAAAAAAAGTTAAAATTTTTGCGTTTTTTTTTCGTTTTTTCCCTTAAAAAACCGAAAAAAGCTAAAAATTGTTGTAAAAAAAAGCATTTAAAAGATTAAATCGTTTTTAAAAAAACCCTTTAAAAAAAACGAATAAAAAAAAACGCGGGTGTTTTGCTTAAAAAAACAATTAAAAAATAAAACGTTTTTTTTCAAAAAAGCATTTTAAAAAAATTAAAAAACGTTTTAAAAAAATTTTTTAAAAAAAGAATAAAAAAAACGTGTTTTATTTTTTTAGCTTAAAACCGTTAAAATAAAAAAGGGTTTTTTAAAAAAAAAATTTTTGCATTTTTATCGTTAGTTTTAAAGAAAAATAAATAAAAAACGTTAAAAATTGCATTTTTTAACTTTTTTTTTACCCTTAAAAAACGCAATTAAAATAAAACCGTTTTAAAATGCTTTTAAGCTTTTTTGCGTTAAACCGAAATAACCAAAAAATTTCAAAATAAAAATTTCCTTTTAAACTTTTTCGAAAAGGGGAAAAAATAAAACCGTTTTTTAAAAAAAGCTTTTAAGCTTTTTTGCGTTAAACGCAAATAAGCAAATTTAAAAAAAGAATTTGGCTTTTTACTTTTTTGCGTTAAAACCGAAAAAAAAATGTTTTCAAAATAAAAATTTTCGTTTTATCGTTTAAAAGTTAAAAGAAAAATAAGTAAAAAAGTTAAAAAAAGCTTTTAGCTTTTTTCCCTTAAAAAAAGGGAAACTTTAAAAGGCTTTTTTAAAATAAATTTTTCCTTTTAAACGTTAAACCCTTAAAAACGCAAATTAATAAAAACGTTAAAAATTTTCCTTTTTAGCTTTTTTGCGTTAAAACCGTTAAAATAAAACCTTTTTTAAAAAAGATTTTAAAAATTTTCGTTTAAATCGTTAAAAGAAAAAATTTTAAAAACGTTTTAAAAAAGCTTTTTTTTTTCTTTTTTGCGTTAAAACGCAATTAAAATAAAACCGTTTTTAAAAAAAAGCTTTTCAAGCTTTTGACGTTAAACGTTAAAAGGCCAAATTTCAAAATAAAAATTTTTGTTTTTAGTGTTTACCCTTAAAAAAAAGGGTTAAATAAAAAAGGTTTTTTTAAAAAAAGCTTTTTAAAAAATTTTTTAGCGTTAAACGCAAAATAGGCAAAAAATTTTTTAAAAAAGAAAAATTTAAAAATTTGTCGTTTTTATCGTTCCCTTAAAAAGCAATTAAACCCAAAAATCTGTTTTTTCTTAAGCTTTTAAGCTTTTAACTTTAAACGTTTTGAAAAAAATTTTAAAAAAATTAAAAATTTTGTCTTTTTTTTTCTTTTTTTTAAAACGGAAAAAAAAACTCCTCTTTTTTCTAAAATGCTTTTTAAAATTTTAAAAGTTGTGTTAAATAAGCAATTTTAAAAAAAAATTTAAAAAAAAAGTCTTTTTTTTTTTTTTATTAAAAACGAATTAAAATTGTTTTTTTTAAAACTTTTTTGCATTTTTAAGGGAAATCGTTCAAATAAAGCAAATATTTAAAAAAAAGTAATAAAAATTTTCCCTTTTTTTTTTTCGCTTAAAAACGTTAAAACTAAAACGGGGTTTTCTAAAAAAGCTTTTCAAATTTTAACTTAAATCGTTAAATGTTAAAAAAAAAAAAAATAAAAATTTTTTTTGCTTTTTAGCGTTAAAAAGCTTAAAAAACGCGTTTTGCAAAATAAGTTTTTTGCATTTTGATTTAAATCGTTAAATGGCAAATAAAAAAAAATAAAAAACGTTTTTATCTGTTTTTTTCTTTTAAAAAGCGTTAAAACTAAAACTCCTTTTTTAAATTTTTAAACATTTTAACCTTAAATCGTTAAATGGCAATAAATAAAAAAAGTAAAAAATTTTGTCGTTTTTTTTTGTTTTTACGTTAAAACGCAGATTAAAAACTCAAAACGTGTTTTTTTTAAAAAAGCATTTTTAAGCATTTTGATCGTTTAAATCGTTCAAAAACGCAATATAAAAAAAAGAATAATAAAAAATCGTCGTTTTTTTGCTTTTTACGCGTTAAAACGCGATTCCCAAAAGGTGTTTTTTTAAAATTTTTAAAATTTTAGATGTTTGAAATCGTTCAAAGCAAAAATTAATAAAAAAAGAATAATAAAAATTCGTGGTTTTTTTTGCTGAAAGCGTTAAAACGCAGATTAAAGCTCAAAACCCTGCTGTTTTTCTAAAAATCCCTTTTCAAGCATTTTTTTGATTGTTGGGGAAAACGTTCAAATAGACGCAATATTAAAAAAACGAATAATAAAAAAACGTCGTTTTATCTTTTTTTTACGCGTTAAAACGCAGATTACAGCTCAAAACGTGCTGTTTTGCTAAAATAAAACATTTTTTAAGCATTTTAGATCGTTGGGGAAAACGTTCAAATAAAAAGCAATATTAATAAAAAAAGAATAATAAAAATTTTGTCGTTTTTTATGCGTTTTACGCGTTAAAACCAGATTAAAAACTCAAAACGTGCTGTTTTTTCTTTTAAAAAAAGCATTTTCAAGCATTTTAAAGATCGTTGAAATCGTTTTAAAAAAGAAGCAATATTAATAAAAAAAGGGGAAAAAAAATTCGTCATTTTTTTGCTGTTTTACGCGTTTTTAAACCCCAGATTAAAAAATCAAACGTGCTGTTTTGCTAAAAAAGGGATTTTTAAAAACATTTTTAAAATCGTTGAAATCGTTTCCCAAAAAGGGCGCAATATTAATAAAAACGGGAAAAATAAACCCTCGTTTTTTATGCTGTTTTACGCGTTAAAACGCAGATTAAAAACTCAAAAAATTTCTGTTTTTTCCCAAAATAAAACATTTTCCGGGATTTTAAAATCGTTGGGAAAACGTTCAAATAAAAAATATTAATAAAAAAAGAATAATAAAAAAATTCGTCGTTTTTTTTTGGGTTTTTACGCGTTAAAACGCAGATTACAGCCAAAACGTGCTGTTTTGCTAAAATAAAACATTTTCAAAACATTTTT
>NW_027049801.1:0-3950 GCF_025399875.1 Dalotia coriaria
TTTTAAAAAAACCAAAACATTTTTGAAACGTTAAATCTTAATAACGAATAAAAAAAAAAAATTAAAAAACCCGTTTTTGGTTTTTTTTAAAACGCTTTTAAAATAAAACGGGGTTTTGTAAATCCCTTTTTTGCTTTTAATAAAAAATTTAAATAGCTTTAATAAAAAAGGGTTTAAAAAATTTTCCTTTTAAAAGCTGTTTTGGTTTAAAAGCAATTAAAATCCGTCTTTTTTCCCAAAAAAAAAAATTTTAAGATTTTAAAATTTAAAACCGTTTTTTAAAACTTAAAAAACCAAAAAAAAAAACGTCGTTTTTTCAGTTTTGCTTAAAACGTGAAAAAATCAAAAGGCTTTTTCAAAAAAATTTTTGCTTTTTCGTTAAAAGGGAAAAAAGCAAAAATTTTAAAAAAAAAATTTTTTGGGGTTTTTTTTTTAGCGTTAAACCGTTAAAATAAAACGCTTTTTAAAAAAAAAATTTTTGCTTTTAGTGTTAAACGTTAAAAGAGCAAAATAAAAACGTTAAAAAAAAATTTGTTTTTTTGGACCCTTAAAAAAGAATTAAAACCCAAAATTTTTTGCTAAAAAAAGCTTTTAAGCATTTTGACGTTAAAAATTTAAAAGGCTTTTTAAAAACTTTAAAAATTTTTTCGTTTTATCGTTTTTTAAAAAGCAAAAAAAAATCCAAAATCTGTTTTTTAACTTTTTGCTTTTTAACGGAAATTTTAAAAAGGTTTTAAAAACATAAAAAAAAAATTTGTTTTTATGGGTTTTAAAAGGAAAACCGGTTCTCAAAGCGTTTTGCTAAAAAAGCTTTTCAAGCATTTTAACGTTTAAATCGTTAAAAAAAGCATATTTAAAAAAAACAATAATAAAATTTTTCCCCCTTTTTATCTGTTTTACCGGGTTAAAAAGCGATTAAACTCAAAACGTGCTGGCCAAAAAAAACATTTTCAAGCTTTTAGATCGTTAAATCGTTCAAATAGAAGCAATATTAATAAAAAAGAATAATAAAAATTCGTCGTTTTTTTATGCTGTTTTACGCGTTAAAACGCAGATTAAAACTCCGCAAAACATTAACTGTTTTGCTAAAATAAAGCATTTTCAAGCATTTTAGATCGTCGAAATCGTTCAAATAGACGCAATAAAATAAAAAACGAATAATAAAAGATTTCGTCGTTTTTTTATGCTGTTGTTTTTACGCGTTAAAACGCAGAATAAAGCTCAAAACGTGCTGTTTTGCTAAAATAAGCATTTTTCAAGCATTTTTAGATCACGTTGAAATCGTTCAAATAGAAGCAATATTAATAAAAACGAATAATAAAAAATTCGTCGTTTTTTATGCTGTTTCACGCGTTAAAACGCAGATTAAGCTCAAAACGTGCTGTTTTGCTAAAATAAGCATTTTCAAGCATTTTTAGATCGTTGAAATCGTTCAAAGTAGACGCAATATTAATAAAAAACGAATAATAAAAATTCGTCGTTTTTTTATGCTGTTTACACGCGTTAAAACGCAGATAAAAGCTCAAAACGTGTTGTTTTTGCTAAAATAAGCATTTTCAAGCATTTTTAGATCGTCGAAATCGTTCAAATAGACGCAATAAAAATAAAAACGAATAATAGAATTTCGTCGTTTTTTATGCTGTTTTACGCGTTAAAACGCAGAATAAAGCTCAAAACGTGCTGTTTTGCTAAAATAAGCATTTTCAAGCATTTTAGATCGTTGAAATCGTTCAGTAGACGCAATATTAATAAAAACGAATAATAAAATTTCGTCGTTTTTTATGCTGTTTTACGCGTTAAAACGCAGATTACCACCACCACCGCACCACCGCAAATGGGTTTTTGCACAAAATAAGCATTTTCAAAAGCATTTTAGATCGTTGAAATTGTTCAAATAAATATTAATAAAACAAATAATAAAATTCGTCGTTTTTATGCTGTTTTACGCGTTAAAACGCAGATTAAAGAGAAACTCAAAACGATGCTGTTTTGCTAAAATAAGCATTTTTCAAGCATTTTTAGATCGTTGAAATCGTTCAAATAGACGCAATAAAAATAAAAAACGAATAATAAAAATTTCGTCGTTTTATGCTGTTTTACGCGTTAAAACGCAGAATAAAGCTCAAAACGTGCTGTTTTTTCTAAAATAAGCATTTTCAAGCATTTTAGATCGTTGAAATCGTTCAAATAGAAGCAATATTAATAAAAAGCAAATAATAAAAATTTTGTCGTTTTTTTTTGCTGTTTTACGCGTTAAAACGCAGATTAAAGCTCAAAACGTCTGTTTTGCTTAAAATAGGATTTTCAAGCATTTTAGATCGTGAAATCGTTCAAATAGAAGCAATATTAATAAAAACGAATAATAAAAAATTCGTCGTTTTATGCTGTTTTACGCGTTAACGCAGATTAAAGCTCAAAACGTGCTGTTTTGCTAAAATAAGCATTTTCGCATTTTTGATCGTTGAAATCGTTAAATAGAAGCAATATTAATAAAAACAATAAAAAAAATTCTGTTTTATGCTGTTTTACGCGTTAAAACGCAGATTAAAACTCAAAACTGCTGTTTTGCTAAAATAAGCATTTTAAGCATTTTTAGATCGTTGAAATCGTTCAAATAGACGCAATATTAATAAAAACGAATAATAAAAATTCGTCGTTTTATGCTGTTTTACGCGTTAAAACGCAGAATAAAATCAAAACGTGCTGTTTTGCTAAAATAACATTTTCAAGCATTTTAGATCGTTGAAAAGTTCAAATAGAAGCAATATTTAAAAAAACGAATAATAAAAATTCGTCGTTGTATGCTGTTTTACGCGTTAAAACGCAGATTAAATAAAACATGCTGTTTTTGCTAAAATAAGCATTTAAGCATTTTAGATCGTTGAAATGTTCAAATAGACGCATAAAATAAAAACGAATAATAAAAATTCGTCGTTTTATGTGTTTACGCGTTAAAACGCAGATAAAGATCAAAAAGTGCTGTTTTGCTAAAATGCTTTTTTCAAGCATTTTAGATCGGAAATCGTTCAAATAAAGAATATTAATAAAAACGAATAATAAAAATTCGTCTTTTATGCTGTTTTACGCGTTAACGCAGATTAAAGCTCAAAACGTGCTGTTTTGCTAAAATAAGCATTTCAAGCATTTTAGATCGTTGAAATCGTTCAAATAGACGCAATATAATAAAAACGAAAAAAAATTCTGTTTGTTTTGCTGTTTTTCGCGTTAAAACGCAGATTTAAAAACTCAAAACGTGCGTTTTTTTTTGGAAAAGGGATTTCAAGCATTTTAGACGTAAACGTTCAAAAAGCATATTAATAAAAACGAATAATAAAAAATTCGTCGTTTTATGCTGTTTTACGCGTTAAAAACGCGATTAAGTCAAAACGTGCTGTTTTGCTAAAATAAGATTTTCAGCATTTTAGATCGTTGAAATCCCTTAAAAAGACGCAATAAAATAAAAACGATAATAAAACGTCGTTTTATGCTGTTTTACGCGTTAAAACGGAAAAAGTCAAAACGTGCTGTTTTGCTAAAATAAATTTCAAGCATTTTAGATCGTTGAAATCCCTTAAATAGACGCAATATTAATAAAAAAGAATAATAAAATTCGTCGTTTTTATGCTGTTTTAGCGTTAAAACGCGATTAAAGTCAAAAACGTGCTGTTTTGCTAAAAAAATTTTTAAGCATTTTAGATGTTTTAAATTTAAATAGCGCAATATTAATAAAAACGATAAAAAAAAAATTCGCCCTTTTTAGTGTTTACCCTTAAAACGCGATTAAAAGCTCAAACGTGCTGTTTTGCAAAATGCTTTTGCGCATTTTAGATCGTTGAAATCGTTCAAATAAGCAATAAATAAAACAATAATAAAAAATTTGTTTTTATGTTTTTTTACGCGGTTTAAAAAAAGGGGTTTTAAAATCAAAACGCTTTTTGCTAAAATAGGCA
>NW_027049802.1:0-3949 GCF_025399875.1 Dalotia coriaria
TAAAAATTTTTGTCGTTTTTTTGCTGTTTGCGTTAAAACGCAAATTAAAACTCAAAACGTGCTGTTTTGCTAAAATAAATTTTTAAACATTTTAGATCGTTGGGAAAACGTTTCAAAAAATTTAAAATTAATAAAAACAAATAATAAAAAAAATTTGTCGTTTTTATGCTGTTTTTCCCCGGGTTTAAAAAGCAGATTAAAAACTCAAAACGTGTGTTTTGCTAAAATAACATTTTCCCAAACAAGGTCGTTCCAAAAGGTTTTAAAAAGGGCAATATTAATAAAAAAGGTAATAAATATTTTCGCCGTTTTTTTGCTGTTTTTTCCCCGCTAAAACCCAGATTTAAAACTCAAAACGTGCTGTTTTGCTAAAAAAGCATTTTTAAACATTTTTGATCGTTGAAACTGTTCAAATAAAGCAAATTTAAAAAAAACGAATAATAAAAAAATTTGTCGTTTTATGCTGTTTTCCGTTAAAAAAAGCAGATTAAAAAATCAAAAAAATGCTGTTTTCCTAATATAAACATTTTCAAGCATTTTTGATCGTTTTAAATCCCTTCAAATAGACGCAATATTTAAAAAAAAACGAATAATAAAAAAATTTTTTTTTTTTATGCTGTTTTCCCCGTTAAACGCAGATTAAACAAAACGTGCTGTTTTTCTAAAATAATCATTTTCCCAAACATTTTAGATCCCTTGGAAATCGTTCAAATAGACGCAATATTAATAAAAACGAATTGGGGAAATTTTGTCCCTTTTTTTGCTGTTTTACGCGTTAAAACCCCAGTTAAAGCTCAAAAAAATTTTTTTGCTTAAAAAAAAAATTTTTAAGCATTTTAGATCGTTAAATCTTCAAAAAGACGCAATATTAATAAAAACGAAAATAAAAAATTTTGTCGTTTTTAGCCCGTTTTCCTTTAAAAACCAGATTTTAAAAATCCAAAAAGGGTGTTTTGCTAAAATAAAAGGTTTTTAACATTTTACATCGCGGAAATCGTTCAAATAGACCCAAAATTAACAAAAACGATATTAAAAAAAATTTGTCGTTTTTTTGCTGTTTTACGCGTTAAAACGCAGATTAAACTCAAAACGTGCTGTTTTGCTAAAATAATCATTTTCAAGCATTTTAGATCGTTGAAATCGTTCAAATAGAAGCAATATAATAAAACGAATAATAAAAATTCGTCGTTTTATGCTGTTTTACGCGTTAAAACGCAGATTAAAACTCAAAACGTGCTGTTTTGCTTTAAAATAAGCATTTTCAAGCATTTTAGATCGTTGAAATCGTTCAAATAGAAGCAATATTAATAAAAACGAATAATAAAAAAAATTCGCCGTTTTATGCTGTTTTACGCGTTAAACGCAGATTAAAACTCAAAACGTGCTGTTTTGCTAAAATAATCATTTCAAGCATTTTAGATCGTTGAAATCGTTCAAATAGACGCAATATTAATAAAAACCAATAATAAAAATTCGTCGTTTTATGCTGTTTTACGCGTTAAAACGCAGATTAAAGCTCAAAACGTGCTGTTTTGCTAAAATAAAGCATTTTCAAGCATTTTAGATCGTTGAAATTTGTTCAAATAGAAGCAATAATAATAAAAACGAATAATAAAATTCGTCGTTTTATGCGTTTTACCGTTAAAACGCAGATTAAAGCTCAAAACGTGCTGTTTTTCCTGAAAAATAATCATTTTCAAGCATTTTAGATCGTTGAAAATCGTTTCAAATAGACGCAATATTAGTAAAATCGAATAATAAAAATTTCGTCGGTTTTATGCTGTTTTACGCGTTAAAACGCAGATTAAAGCTCAAAACCCTGTTTTGCTAAAAAACATTTTCAAACATTTTAGATCGTTGAAATCGTTCAAATAGAAGCAATTAATAAAACGAATAATAAAAATCGTCGTTTTATGCTGTTTTACGCGTTAAACGCAGATTAAAGCTCAAAACGTGCTGTTTTGCTAAAATAAGCATTTCAAGCATTTTAGATCGTTGAAATCGTTCAAATAGACGCAATATTAATAAAAATGAATAATAAAATTTCGTCCTTATTATGCGTTTTACGCGTTAAAACGCAGATTAAAAGCTCAAAACGTGCTATTTTGCTAAAATAAGCATTTTCAAGCATTTTAGATCGTTGAAATCGTTCAAATAGAAGCAATAAAAAAAAGAAAAATAAAAATTCGTCGTTTTTATGCTGTTTTACGCGTTAAAACGCAGAATAAAAGCTCAAAACGTGCTGTTTTGCTAAAATAAGCATTTTCAAGCATTTTACATCGCGGAAATCGTTCAAATAGACGCAATATTAATAAAAACGAATAATAAAAATTTCGTGTTTTATGCTGTTTTACGCGTTAAAACGCAGATTAAAGCTCAAACGTGCTGTTTTGCTAAAATTGCATTTTCAAGCATTTTAGATCGTTGAAATCGTTCAAATAGAAGCAATTATAATAAAAACGAATAATAAAAATTTCGTCGTTTTTATGCTGTTTACGCGTTAAAACGCAGACTAAAGCTCAAAACGTGCTGTTTTGCTAAAATAATCATTTTCAAGCATTTTAGATCGTTGAAATCGTTCAAATAGAAGCAATATTAATAAAACGAATAATAAAAATTTCGTCGTTTTATGCTATTTTACGCGTTAAAACGCAGATTAAAGCTCAAAACGTGCTGTTTTGCTAAAATAAGCATTTTCAAGCATTTTAGATCGTTGAAATCGTTCAAATAGAAACAATATTAATAAAAACGAATAATAAAAAATTCGCGTTTTATGCTGTTTTACGCGTTAAAACGCAGATTAAACTCAAAACGTGCTGTTTTCTAAAATAATCATTTTCAAGCATTTTAGATCGTTGAAATCGTTCAAATAGACGCAATATTAATAAAAAACCAATAATAAAAATTCGTCGTTTTTATGCTGTTTTACGCGTTAAAACGCAGATTAAAACTCAAAACGTGCTGTTTTGCTAAAATAAGCATTTTCAAGCATTTTAGATCGTTAAAATCGTTCAAATAGAAGCAATATAATAAAAACGAATAATAAAAATTCGTCGTTTTATGCTGTTTTACGCGTTAAAACGCAGATTAAAAGCTCAAAACGTGCTGTTTTCCTAAAATAATCATTTTCAAGCATTTTAGATCGTTGAAATCGTTCAAATAGACGCAATATTAATAAAATCGAATAATAAAAATTTCGTCGGTTTTATGCTGTTTTACGCGTTAAAACGCAGATTAAAACTCAAAACCTGCTGTTTGCTAAAATAAGCATTTTCAAGCATTTTAGATCGTTGAAATCGTTCAAATAGAAGCAATGTCAATAAAAACGAATAATAAAATTCGTCCGTTTTTATGCTGTTTTACGCGTTAAAACGCAGATTAAAGCTCAAAACGTGCTGTTTTGCTAAAATAAGCATTTTCAATCATTTTAGATCGTTGAAATCGTTCAAATAGACGCAATATTATAAAATGAATAATAAAATTTCGTCGATTATGCTGTTTTACGCGTTAAACGCAGATTAAAATCAGAACGTATTTTAACTAAAATAAGCATTTCAAGCATTTTAGATCGTTGAAATCGTTCAAATAGCGCAATATTAATAAAACGAATAATAAAAATTTCGTCGTTTTATGCTGTTTTACGCGTTAAACGCAATTAAAACCAAAACGTGCGTGCAAAATAATCATTTTCAAGCATTTAGATCGTTGAAATCGTTCAAATAGAACAATATTAATAAAAAAAATAATAAAAATTCGTCTTTCATGCTGTTTTCGTTAAAACGCAGATTAAAATAAAACGTGCTGTTTTGCTAAAATAGCATTTTCAAGCATTTTAGATCGTTCAATCGTTCAAATAGAACAATAAAAAAACGAATAATAAATATTTCGCCGTTTTATGCTGTTTACGCGCTAAACGCAGATTAAATAAAACGTGCTGTTTTTTGCTTTT
>NW_027049803.1:0-3947 GCF_025399875.1 Dalotia coriaria
TTTTTAAACATTTTGTCGTTGAAAAGTTTCTAGAAAAATTTTAAAAAAAACGAATACTAAAATTTCGTCGTTTTTCTGTTTACGCGTTAAAACGCAGATTAAACCAAAGGCTTTTTGCTAAAAAAACATTTTTCATGCATTTTAGATCGTTGAAATCGTTCAAATAGAAGCAATATTAATAAAAAAGAAAAAAAAAAATTCGTCGTTTTAGCTGTTTTACGCGTTAAAACGCAGATTAATCCCCAAAAGTGCTGTTTTGCTAAAATAAACATTTTTAAGCATTTTAGATCGTTGAAATCGTTTCAAATAAAAAATATTAATAAAAACGAATAATAAAAATTCGTCGTTTTTATGCTGTTTTACGCGTTAAAACGCAGATTAATTTAAAACGTGCTGTTTTCAAAATAATCATTTTTTAAACATTTTAGATCGTTGAAAACCCTTAAATAGACGCAATATTAATAAAAACGAATAATAAAAATTTCGTCGTTTTTTTTGCTGTTTTTCGCGTTAAACGCAGATTAAAACTCAAAAAGTGCTGTTTTGCTAAAATTACATTTTCAAGCATTTTGATCGTTGAAATCGTTCAAATAGACGCAAAATTAATAAAAATGAATAATAAAAATTTCGTCGTTTTTTGCTGTTTTACGCGTTAAAACGCGTTAAAAATCAAAACGTGCTGTTTTGCTAAAATAAGCATTTTTTAAGCATTTTAGATCGTTGAAATCGTTCCAAAAAAAAAAACTATTAATAAAAACAATAATAAAAAATTTTTCGTTTTTTTGCTGTTTTTCGCGTTAAAACGCAGATTAAAAAATCAAAACGTGCTGTTTTGCTAAAATAAAAACATTTTTAAACATTTTAGATCGTTGAAATCGTTCAAATAGAAGCAATATTAATAAAACAAATAATAAAAAATCGTCGTTTTATGCTGTTTTACGCGTTAAAACGCAGATTAAACTCAAAACGTGCTGTTTTGCTAAAAAAAAATCATTTTCAAGGATTTTAGATCGTTGAAATCGTTCAAATAGAAGCAATATTAATAAAAACGAAAAAAAAAATTTCGTCGTTTTATGCTGTTTTACGCGTTAAAACGCAGATTAAAGCTCAAAACGTGTTGTTTTGCTAAAATAAGCATTTTCAAGCATTTTAGATCGTTGAAATCCCTTCAAATAGACGCAATATTAATAAAACGATAATAAAAATTTCGTCGTTTTTATGCTGTTTTACGTTAAAACGCAGATTAAAACTCAAAACGTGCTGTTTTGCTGAATAAGCATTTTCAAGCAATTTAGATCGTTGAAATCGTTCAAATAGACGCAATATTAATAAAAACGAATAATAAAAAATTTCGTCGTTTTTTATGCTGTTTACGCGTTAAAACGCAGATTAAAGCTCAAAACGTTCTGTTTTGCTAAAATAATCATTTTCAAGCATTTTAGATCGTTGGAAATCGTTCCCAAAAAGAAGCAATATTAATAAAAAATAATAATAAAAAATTCGTCGTTTTTTGCTGTTTTACGCGTTAAAACGCAGATTAAAACTCAAAACGTGCTGTTTTGCTAAAATAATCATTTTTCAAGCATTTTAGATCGTTGAAATCGTTCAAATAGAAGCAATATTAATAAAAACGAATAATAAAAAATTTTGTCGTTTTTGCTGTTTCGCGTTAAAACGCAGATTAAACTCAAAACGTGCTGTTTTGCTAAAAAAAAAGCATTTTCAAGCATTTTAGATCGTTGAAATCGTTCAAAAAAGACGCAATATAATAAAAAAGAATAATAAAAATTTCGTCGTTTTTATGCTGTTTTCGCGTTAAAACGCAGATTAAAACTCAAAAAAGTGCTGTTTTGCTAAAATAAGCATTTTCAAGCATTTTAGATCATTGAAATCGTTCAAATAGACGCAATATTAATAAAAACGAATAATAAAAATTTCGTCGTTTTTTATGCTGTTTACGCGTTAAAACGCAGATTAAAGCTCAAAACGGCTGTTTTGCTAAAATAAAGCATTTTCAATTTTAGATCGTAAAATCGTTCAAATAGAAGCAATATTAATAAAAAACGAATCATAAAAAATTCGTCGTTTTTATGCTGTTTACGAGTTAAAAAGCAGATTAAAACTCAAAACGTGCTGTTTTGCTAAAATAAGCATTTTCAAGCATTTTAATCGTTGAAATCGTTCAAATAAAACAATATTTAAAAAGAATAATAAAAATTTCGTCGTTTTTTCTGTTTTCGCGTTAAAAAGCAGATTAAAAAAACAAAACGTGCTGTTTTTCAAAAAAAAGCTTTTTAAGCATTTTAGATCGTTGAAATCGTTCAAATAGCGAATATTAATAAAAACGAATAAAAAAATTTTGTCGTTTTTTTTTTTGCTGTTTTACGCGTTAAAAAGCGATTAAAACTCAAAAAAGTGCTGTTTTGCTAAAAAAAGCATTTTCAAGCATTTTAGATCATTGAAATCGTTCAAATAGCCAAAAAAAAAAGAATAAAAAAAATTTCGTGTTTTTATGCTGTTTTGCGTTAAAACGCAGATTAAACTCAAAACGTGCTGTTTTGCTAAAATAAGCATTTTTTAAGCAAAATCGTTAAAAATCGTTCAAATAAAGCAATATTAATAAAAAAGAATAATAAAAACGTCCCTTTTTATGCTGTTTTTTCGCGTTAAAACGCAGATTAAACTCAAAACGTGCTGTTTTGTAAAATAAGCCTTTTCAAGCATTTTTTGATCGTTGAAATCGTTCAAAAGACGCAATATAAAAAAAAACGAATAATAAAAATTCGTCGTTTTATGTTTTTACGGTTAAACGCAGATTAAAGCCAAAACGTGCTGTTTTGCTAAAATAAGCATTTTCAAGCATTTTGATCGTTAAATCCTTCCCAAAAAAGACCAATATTAATAAAAAAGAATAATAAAAAATTTTGTCGTTTTTTGTTTTCGCGTTAAAAAAGCAGATTAAAGCTCAAAACGTGCTGTTTTGCTTGCATTTTCAAGCATTTTAGATCGTAAAATGTTCAAATAGAAGCAATATTTAAAAAAAACGTCCAAAAAATTTGTCGTTTTTTTGTTTTCAGTTAAAAAGCAAATTAAAGCTCAAAACGTCTGTTTTGCTAAAATAAGCATTTTCCCTTTTTTGATCGTTGGGGAAAACGTT
Source organism: Dalotia coriaria (assembly GCF_025399875.1). Lineage (NCBI taxonomy): Eukaryota > Metazoa > Arthropoda > Insecta > Coleoptera > Staphylinidae > Dalotia > Dalotia coriaria. Next base: position 3,158 of record NW_027049803.1, read on the forward strand.
CAAATAGACGCAATATTAATAAAAACGAATAATAAAAATTTCGTCGTTTTATGCTGTTTTACGCGTTAAAAAGCGTTAAAACTCAAAAAGTGCTGTTTTTTCAAAATAAGCATTTTCAAGCATTTTAGATCTAAATCGTTCAAATAGCCAATATTAATAAAAACGAATAATAAAAAATTTTGTCGTTTTTTTGCTGTTTTTCGCAAAAAAGCAGATTAAACTCAAAAAGTGCTGTTTTGCTAAAAAAAGCATTTTCAAGCATTTTCGATGTTAAAAACGTTCAAATAGAAGAATATTAATAAAAACGAAAAAAAATTTCGTTTTATGCTTTTTTACGCGTTAAAAAGCAGATTAAAAAAACTGCTGTTTTTTCTAAAAAAACCTTTTTTAAGCATTTTAGATCGTTGAAATCGTTCAAAAGACGCAATATTAATAAAAACGAATAAAAAAATTTCGTTTTTTTGCTGTTTTTCGCGTTAAAAAGCAGATTAAAAATCAAAAAGTGCTGTTTTGCTAAAAAAACACAAGCATTTTAGATCGTTGAAATCCCTTCAAATAGACGCAATATTAATAAAACGAATAATAAAAATTTCGTCGTTTTTATGCTGTTTTACGCGTTAAAAAAGCAGATTAAAGCTCAAAAAGTGCTGTTTTGCTAAAAAAACATTTTCAAGCATTTTTTAAACGTAAAAAACGTTCAAATAAACAATATTAATAAAAAAAGAATCATAAAAAAATTTGTCGTTTTATGCTGTTTTACGAGTTCGCAGATTAAAACTCAAAACGGCTG
>NW_027049804.1:0-3947 GCF_025399875.1 Dalotia coriaria
CGCTAAAAAAACGAAAATTTATTTTGAAAACAGCACGTTTGAGTTTAATCTGCGTTTTAACGCGTAAAACAGCATAAAAACGCGAAATTTTTATTATTCGTTTTTATTAATATTGCGTCTATTTGAACGATTTCAACGATCAAAATGCTTGAAAATGCTTTTTTAAAACAAAACAGCACGTTTTGAGGTTTAATTGCGTTTTAACGCGTAAAACAGCATAAAAAAGACGAATTTTTATTATTCGTTTTTTATTAATATTGCTTCTATTTGAACGATTTCAACGATCTAAAATGCTTGAAAATGCTTATTTTAGCAAAACAGCCGTTTTGAGCTTTAATCTGCGTTTTAACGCGTAAACAGCATAAAACGACGAATTTTATTATCGTTTTTATTAATATTCTTCTATTTGAACGATTTCAACGATCTAAAATGCTTGAAAATGCTTATTTTAGCAAAACAGCAGTTTGAGCTTTTTAAACTGCGTTTTAACGGGTAAAACGGCATAAAAAAAGAGAAAATTTTTTTTATTCGTTTTTATTAATATTGCTTCTATTTGAACGTTTCAACGATCTAAAATGCTTGAAAATGCTTATTTTAGCAAAACAGCACGTTTTGAGCTTTAATCTGCGTTTTAACGCGTAAAACAGCATAAAAACGACGAATTTTTATTATTCGTTTTATTAATATTGCGTCTATTTGAACGATTTCAACGATCTAAAATGCTTAAAATGCTTTTTTAGCAAACAGCACGTTTTTAGCTTTAATCAGCGTTTTAACGCGTAAAACAGCATAAAAACGACGAAATTTTTATTATTCGTTTTTATTAATATTGCGTCTATTTGAACGATTTCAACGATCTAAAATGCTTGAAAATGCTTATTTTAGCAAAACAGCACGTTTTTAGCTTTAATCTGCGTTTTAACGCGTAAAACAGCATAAAAACGACGAATTTTTATTATTCCGTTTTTATTAATATTGCTTCTATTTGAACGATTTCAACGATCTAAAATGCTTGAAAATGCTTATTTTAGCAAAACAGCACGTTTTGAGTTTTAATCTGCGTTTTAACGCGTAAAAACAGCATAAAACGACGAAATTTTTATTATTCGTTTTTGATTAATATTGCGTCTATTTGAACGAGGATTTCCCAACGATCTTAAAAAATGCTTGAAAATGCTTATTTTAGCAAAACAGCACGTTTTGAGCTTTAATCTGCGTTTTAACGTAAACAGCACATAAAAACGACGAATTTTTTATTATTCGTTTTTTATTAATATTGCTTCTATTTGAACGATTTCAACGATCTAAAATGTTTGAAAATGCTTATTTTAACAAAAACAGCACGTTTGAGTTTTTAATCTGCGTTTTAACTCGTAAAACAGCATACAAAAACGACGAAATTTTTATTATTCGTTTTTTAATAATTTGGCACTATTTGTGATTTCAACGATTTAAAATGCCTGAAAATGCTTTATTATTTTAGCAAAATACAACGTTTTGAGCTTTATTCTGCGTTTCAACGCGTAAAACAGCATAAAACGACGTTCTTTATATTCGCTTTTTTATTTTATTGCGCTCCACGGAACGGGATTTCAAAGATCTAAAAATGCTTGAAAATGCTTATTTTAAGCAAAACAGCACGTTTTGAGCTTTAATCTGGCGTTTTAACGCGTAAAACAGCATGTAAAAAACGACGAATTCTTATTATTCGTTTTCTTTTATTAATACGTTTCTATTTGAACGATTTCAACGATCTAAAATGCTTAAAAGTTTTTTTTAACAAACAGCACGTTTGAGTTTAATCTGCGTTTTACCTAAAACAAAGCATAAAAAGACGAATTTTTTTATTATTCCCTTTTAAATTTAAAGCTTATTTGAACGATTTCAAACGATCTAAAAATGCTTTAAGCTTATTTTGCAAAACAGCACGTTTTGAGTTTAATCTGCGTTTTAACGCGTAAACAGCTAAAAACGACGAAATTTTATTATTTTTTTATTAATTTGTTTATTTGAACGTTTAGATTTAAAATGCTTGAAAATGTTATTTTTGCCCAAAAAAGACGTTTTGAGTTTAATCTGCGTTTTAACGCGTAAAAAAGCATAAAACGACGAAATTTTTAATTCGTTTTTATTTAAAATTTGGGCTATTTGACGATTTCAACGATCTTAAAATGTTGAAAAATGCTTATTTGCAAAAAGCACGTTTTGAGTTAATCTGCGTTTTAACGCGTAAAAATAACAAAAAACGACAATTTTATTACTTTTTTATTAAAATTGTTTATTTAACGATTTAACGATTAAAATGCTTGAAAATGCTTTTATTTTAAACAGACGATTTTAGAATCGCGTTTTAACGCAAAAAAAAAAACGGAAATTTTTTTTTTGTTTTTATTATTGCGTCTATTTGAACGATTTCAACGATCAAAAGCCGGAAAATTTTTATTTTTGCAAAACAGATTTTTTTTTTATTTTGCGTTTTAAAGTAAAACAGCATAAAAACGAGAATTTTTATTATTTTTTATTTATTTTTCATTTGAACGATTTCAACGATCTAAAATGTTGAAAATGCTTATTTAGAAAAGCTTTTGTTTAACTGGTTTTAAAGCGTAAAACAGCATAAAAGCGTTTTTATTTTTCTTTTTAAAATTTCTATTTGAACGGTTTAACGTTAAAATTTTAAAAAGTTATTTTTAAAACATTTTGAGTTTTAACTGCGTTTAACGTAAACAATAAAAAGCAATTTTTATTTTGTTTTATTTATTTCTTTTTAACGTTTAAAATCAATGCTTGAAAAAGCATTTTAAAACAGCCCTTTTATTTAAACTGCTTTAACGTAAAAGATAAAAAGCGTTTTTTTATTGTTTTAAATTGCTCTATTTAACGTTTCAAATTAAAAGCTTGAAATTTTTTTGGAAAAACGTTTTAGTTTAACGGTTTAACGAGCAAAAGGGATTTTTATTATTCCTTTTTATTAATAGTTTTTAACGTTTAAAAAGATTAAAAGGAAAATTTATTTTAAAACAGCGTTTTTTTAACGCGTTTAACGCTAAAATGCATAAAAGCGTATTTTTTACGCGTTTTATTAAATTGCTTTAAAAATTTTTAAAAACAAAATGTTTGAAAATGCTTATTTAGCAAACAATTTAGTTTACTCGTTTTAAGCGAAAAAATTTAAAACGACGAATTTAATTCGTTTTATTTAAAAGCTATTGAACGATTTAACGATTAAATTTTAAATTTCTTATTTTAGCAAAACAGTTTAGTTAAAATTTCGTTTTTAACCTAAAAGCATAAAAGCGTTTTATTATCGTTTTTATAAATTCTTTAAAACGTTTACGATAAAATGTTTTGAAATTGCTTTTTTCAAAAAACAAGTTTATTTAATTTCGTTTTAAGCTAAAACAGCATTTAAAAAGCAAAATTTTTTTTAATGTTTTTACATAAAGCATTTTAACGTTTAACATCTAAAAGTTGAAAAGCTTATTTGCAAAAAAGCATTTTGACTTTATTTGCGTTTTAACGCGTTTAACACTAAAACAAAATTTATTTTTTTTTTTTATTTCCCTTTTTACATTTAAACGATTCAAAAAGCTTAAAAAAGCTTATTTTGAAAACAGCATGTTTTGAGTTTAATCTGCGTTTTAACGCGAAACACATAAAAAGGAAATTTTTTATTTTAAAACGTTTATTTAAAAGTTTAACGTTAAAATAAAATGTTTTTTGAAAACGTTTATTTTTGTTTTAACGTAAAAGATAAAAAATTTTTTTTTTACCTTTACTTTAAGTTAAAAGGAAAAAAGCAAAAGGAAAAACTTTTAAACCGGGGTTTTATAAATTTTAAAAGTTTTTAAACCTTTTAAAGCTTAAAATTTTTTTAAGCAAAAGCAAAAGCAATTTTTTTTTAAACCTTTAACGTTTCAAAAACAAATTTTGGTTTAACGCGTTTA
>NW_027049805.1:0-3942 GCF_025399875.1 Dalotia coriaria
ATTTTGGGGTTTAAAAGGGTATTTAAAAAAAATTAAATCCCTTTTTATGCTGTTTACGCGTTAAACGCAGATTAAAGCTCAAAACGTGTTGTTTTGCTAAATAAGCATTTTCAAGCATTTTAATCGTTGAAATCGTTCAAATAGACGCAATAAAAATAAAAACGACTAATAAAAATTTCGTCGTTTTTATGCTGTTTACGCGTTAAAACGCAGAGTAAAGCTCAAACGGCTGTTTTGCTAAATAAACATTTTCAAGCATTTTAGATCGTTGAAATCGTTCAAATAAAGCAATATTAATAAAACGAATAATAAAAATTCGTCCGTTTTATGCTGTTTACGCGTTAAAACGCAGATTAAACTCAAAAAAGTGCTGTTTTTCTAAAATAAGCATTTCAAGCATTTTAGATCTTGAAATCGTTCAAATGGACGCAAATAATAAAAACGAATAATAAAAAATTTTGTCTTTTGCGTACGCGTTAAAACGCAGATTAAAGCTCAAAACGTGCTGTTTTGCTAAAATAAGCATTTTCAAGCATTTTAGATCGTTGAAATCGTTCAAATGGCAATATTAATAAAAACGAATAATAAAAAATTCGTCGTTTTTATGCTGTTTACGCGTTAAACGTTAAATAAAAAAGGGGTTTTGTTAAAATAAGCATTTTCAAGCATTTTAATCGTTGAATCGTTCAAATGAAGCAATATTAATAAAAACGAATAATAAAAATTCGTCTTTTTATGCTGTTTTACGCGTTAAAACGCAGATTAAAAGCTCAAAACGTGCTGTTTTACTAAAATAAGCATTTTCAGCATTTTAGATCGTTGAAATCGTTCAAATAGAACAATTAATAAAAACGAATAATAAAAATTCGTCGTTTTTATGCTGTTTTGCGTTAAAACGCGAATAAAGCTCAAAACTGCTGTTTTTGCTAAAATAAGCATTTTCAAGCATTTTAGATCGTTGAAATCGTTCAAATAGACGCAATATTAATAAAAACGAATAATAAAAAAATTTGTCGTTTTATGCTGTTTTACGCGTTAAAATGCAGATTGAAGCTTAAAACGTGCTGTTTTGCTAAAATAAGCATTTTCAAGCATTTTAGATCGTTGAAATCGTTCAAAATAACGCAATATTAATAAAAACGAATAAAAAATTCGTCGTTAATATGCTGTTTTTCGCGTTAAAACGCAGATTAAAAGCTCAAAACGTGCTGTTTTGCTAAAATAAGCATTTTTTAAGCATTTTAGATCGTTGAAATTGTTCAAATAGACAATATTAATAAAAACGAATAATAAAAATTCGTCGTTTTATGCTGTTTTACGCGTTAAAACGCAGATTAACTCAAAACGTCTTTGCAAAATAATCATTTTCAAGCTTTAATCGTTGAAATCGTTCAAATAAAGCAATATTAATAAAAACGAATAATAAAATTGTGGTTTTATGCTGTTTTTACGCGTTAAAACGCAGATTAAACTCAAAACGTGCTGTTTTGCAAAATAACATTTTCAAGCATTTTTAGATCGTTGAAATCGTTCAAATAGACGCAATATTAATAAAAAACGAATAATAAAAATTCGTCGTTTTATGCTGTTTTACGCGTTAAAACGCAGATTAAAACTCAAAACGTGTTGTTTTGCAAAATAAGCATTTTCAAGCATTTTTGATAGTTGAAATCGTTCAAATAGAAAAAATTTAAAAAAAACGAAAAATAAAAAATTCGTCGTTTTTGCTGTTTTACGCGTTAAAACGCAGATTAAACTCAAAACGGCTTTTTTCAAAATTAACATTTTTAAGCATTTTAGATCTTGAAATCGTTCAAATAGACGCAATAAAAAAAAAAACGAATAATAAAAATTTCATGTTTTTTGCTTTTTACGCGTTAAAACGCAGAATAAAAACTCAAAACGTGCTGTTTTGCTAAAATAAGCATTTTCAAGCATTTTAGATCGTTGAAATCGTTCAAAAAAAAAATTTAAAAAAAACGAAAAATAAAATTCGTCGTTTTTATGCTGTTTTACGCGAAAACCAGATTAAACAAAAAGTGCTGATAGACGCAATAAAAAAAAAAACGAATAATAAAATTTCGTCGTTTTTATGCTGTTTTACGCGTTAAAACGCAGAATAAAACTCAAAACGTGCTGTTTTGCTAAAATATGCATTTTCAAGCATTTTAGATCGTTGAAATCGTTCAAATGAAGCAATATTAATAAAAAAAGAATAATAAAAATTCGTCGTTTTTATGCTGTTTTACGCGTCAAAACGCAGATTAAAGCTCAAAACGTCGTTTTGCTTTAAAAAAAGCATTTTCAAGCATTTTAGATCGTTGAAATCGTTCAAATAGAAGCAATATTAATAAAAACGAATAATAAAAATTTCGTCGTTTTTATGCTGTTTTACGCGTAAAACGCAGATTAAAACTCAAAACGTGTTTTTGCTAAAATAAGCATTTTCAAGCATTTTAGATCGTTGAAATCGTTCAAATAGAAGCAATATTAATAAAAACGAATAATAAAAAATTTTGTCGTTTTTTATGCTGTTTTACGCGTTAAAACGCAGATTAAAGCTCAAAACGTGCTGTTTTTTCTAAAATTAGCATTTTCAAGCATTTTAGATCGTTGAAATCGTTCAAATAGGCAATAAAAATAAAAACGAATAATAAAAATTTCGTCGTTTTATGCTGTTTTTTCGCGTTAAAACGCAGAATAAAGCCAAATTTCTGTTTTGCTAAAATAAGCATTTTCAAGCATTTTAGATCGTTGAAATCGTTCAAATAGAGCAATATTAATAAAAACGAATAATAAAAATTTTGTCGTTTTTTTTGCTGTTTTACGCGTTAAAACGCAGATTAAAGCTCAAAACGTGCTGTTTTGCTAAAATAAGCATTTTCAAGCATTTTAGATCGTTGAAATCGTTCAAATAGAAGCAATATTAATAAAAAAGAATAATAAAATTCGTCGTTTTATGCTGTTTTACGCGTTAAAACGCAGATTAAAGTTAAAACGTGCTGTTTTGCTAAAATAAAGCATTTCAAACATTTTTTGATCGTTGAAATCGTTCAAATAGACGCAATAAAAATAAAAACGAATAATAAAAAATTTTGTCGTTTTTATGCTGTTTTACGCGTTAAAACGCAGAATAAAGCTCAAAAAGTGCTGTTTTGCTAAAATAAGCATTTTCAAGCATTTTAGATCGTTGAAATCGTTCAAATAGACGCAATATTAAAAACGAATAATAAAAATTTCGTCGTTTTTATGCTTGTTTTCGCGTTAAAACGCAGATTAAAAACTCAAAAAAGTGCTGTTTTGCTAAAATAAGCATTTTCAGCATTTTAGATCGTTGAAATCGTTCAAATAGAAGCAATATTAATAAAAACGAAAAAAAAAATTCGTCGTTTTATGCTGTTTTTCGCGTTAAAACGCAGATTAAAGCTCAAAACGTGCTGTTTTGCTAAAATAAGCATTTTTTAAAACATTTTTTGATCGTTGAAATCGTTCAAATAGGGCCCAAAATTTAAAAAAAACGAATAATAAAAAATTCGTCGTTTTATGCTGTTTTTCGCGTTAAAACGCAGATTAAAAGCTCAAAACGTGTGTTTTGCTAAAATAAAGCATTTTTTAAGCATTTTAGATCGTTGAAATCGTTCAAATGGACGCAATATTAATAAAAACGAATAATAAAAATTTCGTCGTTTTTATGCTGTTTTTCGCGTTAAAACGCAGATTAAAACTCAAAACGTGCGTTTTTTCTTTTAAAAAAAGCATTTTCAAGCTTTTGAAACGTTGAAATCGTTCAAATAGACGCAATAAAATAAAAACGAATAATAAAAATTTCGTCGTTTTTATACTGTTTTACGCGTTAAAACGCAGAATAAAGCTCAAAACGTGCTGTTTTGCTAAAATAAAGCATTTTCAAGCATTTTTAGATCGTTAAATCGTTCAAATGAC
>NW_027049806.1:0-3939 GCF_025399875.1 Dalotia coriaria
AAAACAGCACGTTTGAGCTTTTTAAACTGCGTTTTAACGCGTAAAAAAGCATAAAACGACGAATTTTTATTATTCGTTTTTTTTTTAAAAATTTTGTCTTTTGAACGTTTCAACGATCAAAAAGCTTGAAAATGCATACTTTAGCAAAACAGCACGTTTTTAGCTTTAATCTGCGTTTTAACGCGTAAAACAACATAAAACGACAAAGTTTTTTATTATTCGTTTTTTTTAATATTGCTTCTATTTGAACGATTTCAACGATCTAAAATGTTTGAAAATGCTTATTTTAACAAAACAGCACGTTTTGAGCTTTAATCTGCGTTTTAACGCGTAAAACAGCATAAAACGACGAAATTTTTATTATTCGTTTTTATTTTTATTGCGTCTATTTGAACGATTTCAACGATCTAAAAGCGAAAATGCTTATTTTAGCAAAACAGCACGTTTTTAGCTTTAATCTGCGTTTTAACGCGTAAAACAGCATAAAAAAGACGAATTTTTATTATTCGTTTTATTAATATTGCGTCTATTTGAACGATTTCAACGATCTAAAATGCTTGAAAAAGCTTATTTTAGCAAAACAGCCGTTTGAGCTTTAATCTGCGTTTTAACGCGTAAAACAACATAAAACGACGAATTTTTTATTATTCGTTTTTATTAATATTGCTTCTATTTGAACGATTTCAGCGATCTAAAATGCTTGAAAATGCTTATTTTAGCAAAACAGCACGTTTTGAGCATTAATCTGCGTTTTTAACGCGTAAAACACATAAAAAAGACGAAATTTTATTATTCGTTTTTTATTAATATTGCGTCTATTTGAAGATTTCAGCGATCTAAAATGCTTGAAAATGCTTATTTTAGCAAAACAGCACGTTTTTAGCTTTAATCTGCGTTTAACGCGTAAAACAACATAAAACGGCAATTTTTATTATTCGTTTTTTTTTAATTGCTTCTATTTGAACGATTTCAACGATCCAAAAAGTTTGAAAATCTTATTTTAACAAAAAAGCACGTTTTTAGCTTTAATCTGCGTTTTAACTCGTAAAACAGCATAAAACGACGAACATTATTCGTTTTATTAATATTGATTCTATTTGAACGGTTTCAACGATCTAAATGCTTGAAAATGCCTATTTTAGCAAAACAGCACGTTTTGAGCTTTAATCTGCGTTTTAACGCGTAAAACACATAAAACGGACGAATTTTATTATTCATTTTTTTTATTAATATTGCGTCTATTTGAACGATTTCCCAAAGATCAAAATGCTTATTTTAGCAAAACAGCCCTTTTGAGCCAAAACAGCGTTTTAACGCGTAAAACAACATAAAACGACGAAATTTTTTTTATTTGTTTTTTTTAATATTGCGTCTATTTGAACGATTTCAACGATCTAAAATGCTTGAAAATCTTATTTTAGCAAAACAGCACGTTTTGAGCTTTTAATCTGCGTTTAACGCGTAAAACAGCATAAAAAAGACGAATTTTTATTATTCGTTTTTTTTAATATGCTTCTATTTGAACGATTTCAACGATCTAAAATGCTTGAAAATGCTTATTTTGAGTAAAACAGCACGATTTGAGCTTTAATCTGCGTTTTAACGCGTAAACGCATAAAACGACAAGAAATTTTATTATTCGTTTTTTTTTTAATATTGCTTCTATTTGAACGATTTCAACGATCTAAAATCTTGAAAATGCTTATTTTAGCAAAACGCACGTTTGAGCTTTATTCTGCGTTTTAACGCGTAAAACAGCATAAAACGACAGATTTTTATTATTCGTTTTTTTAAATTTTATTGCGTCTATTTGAACGATTTCGATCTAAAATGCTTGAAAATGCTTATTTTAGCAAAACAGCACGTTTTGAGCTTTTTCTGCGTTTTAACGCGTAAAACAGCACATAAAACGACGAATTTTTTATTATTCGTTTTTATTAATTTGCGTCTTTTGAAAGATTCAACGATCTAAAATGCTTGAAAATGCTTATTTTAGCAAAACAGCACGTTTGAGCTTTAATCAGCGTTTTAACGCGTAAAACAGCATAAAATTGACGAATTTTTATTATTTGTTTTATTAATATTTGCGTCTATTTGAACGATTTCACATCTAAAAATGCTTGAAAATGCTTATTTTTAGCAAAACAGCACGTTTGAGAACTTTAATCTAGCGTTTTAACGCGTAAAAACATAAAACGACGAATTTTTATTATTTGTTTTTATTAATATTTGCTTCTATTTGAACGATTTCAACGATCTAAATGCTTGAAAATCTTATTTTAGCAAAACAGCACGATTTGAAGCTTTAATCTGCGTTTTTAACGCGTAAAACAGCATAAAAACGACAAATTTTTATTATTCGTTTTAGTAATATTGGGGTCTATTTGACGATTTCAACATCTAAAATGCTTGAAAATGCTTTTTAGCAAAACAGCACGTTTTGAGCTTTATTCTGCGTTTTTAAAGCGTAAAAAAAACATAAAACGACGAAATTTTTTTTCGTTTTTTTTTATTGCGTTTTTTGAACGATTTCAAAGATCTAAAATGCGAAAAAAACTTTTTTTAGCAAAAACCCCTTTGAGCTTTAATCGCGTTTTTAAAGCGTAAAACACATAAAAAAGTTTTTTTTGGTTTTTTAATTCGTCTTTGAACGTTTTAACGATCTGCTTTAAAATGTATTTTTTGCAAAACAGCCGTTTTTAGCTTTAATCGCGTTTTTAAAGCGTAAAACACATAAAACGACGAATTTTTTTTTTTTCGTTTTTTATTAATATTGCGTCTTTTGAACATTTCCGATCTAAAATGCTTGAAAATGCTTATTTTATAAAAAAGCACGTTTTTAGCAATTTTGCGTTTAACGCGTAAAAAAACATAAAACGCGAAATTTTTTATTGTTTTTTTTTTTTTGCGTCTATTTGAACATTTACGTTAAAATGCGAAAAAGCTTATTTTAGCCCGCCGTTTGGGCTTTAATCGCGTTTAACCTAAAACACATAAAACACGAAATTTTTTTATTCGTTTTTAATATTGCTCTTTTGAACGATTTCAACGATCAAAATGCTTGAAAATTATTTTGCAAAACACGTTTGAGCTTTTAAACGCGTTTTTTGCGTAAAAAAAACATAAAACGAGAATTTTTTTTAAATTTGTTTTTTTTAATATTCTTTTATTTGAACATTTCCCCGATCTAAAATGCAAAATGCCTATTTTTGCAAAACAGCCCTTTTAAATCGCGTTTTTTAAAGCGTAAAAAAACCCTAAAACGACGAATTTTTTTTTTTGTTTTATTAATTTTTTTGGGGGAAAATTTCAACGATCGCGAAAATGCTTATTTTGCAAAAAAGCCCTTTGAGCTTTAATCGCGTTTTTAAATAAAAAAATAAAACGCGAATTTTTTATTTTTGTTTTTTTTTAATTGCGTCTATTTGAACGTTTCACGATCTGCTTGAAAATTATTTTGGGGAAAAACCGTTTGAGCTTTTCCGTTTAAAGCCCAAACACATAAAAAAGACGAAATTTTATTATTTGTTTTTATTTTTGCGTCTTTTTAACGTTTCAAAGATCTAAAAAGCTTGAAAATGCTATTTTTGCAAAAACAGCCGTTTTTAGCTTTATTTCGTTTTAACGAAAAACTAAAACGCGAATTTTTTTTTATTCGTTTTTTTTAATTTCTTTTATTTGAACGATTTCAACGATCAAAATGCTTGAAAATGTTTTTTTAGCAAAACAGCCTTTGAGCTTTAATCGCGTTTAACGCGTAAAACAGCATAAAACGGAAATTTTTAATTCGTTTTTTTTTAATTTTCTCTTTTGAACGATTTCAACGATCTAAAAACGAAAATGCTTTTTTTAGCAAAAAGCCGTTTTTAGCTTTATTTTGCGTTTTAACGCGTAAAACCTTAAAAAGCAAATTTAAAAACGTTTTTTTAAAATTTTATT
>NW_027049807.1:0-3937 GCF_025399875.1 Dalotia coriaria
TCCAACGATTTCAACGTCTAAAATGCTTGAAAATGCTTATTTTGCAAAACAGCACGTTTTGAGCTTTAATCTGCGTTTTAACGCGTAAACACATAAAACGACGAAATTTTTTTATTCGTTTTTATTAATATTGCGTCTATTTGAACGATTTCAACGATCAAAATGCTTGAAAATGCTTTATTTTAGCAAAACAGCACGTTTTGAGCTTTTTTTCTGCGTTTTAACGCGTAAAACAGCATAAAAAATCGTATTTTTATTATTGTTTTTTATTTATTGCGTCTATTTGAACGATTTCAACGATCTAAAATGCTTGAAAATGCTTTTATTTTAGCAAACAGCACGTTTTTAGCTTTAATCTGCGTTTTAACGCGAAAAAGCATAAAACGACGAAATTTTTGATTATTCGTTTTTATTAATATTGCGTCTATTTGAACGATTTCAACGATCTAAAATGCTTGAAAATGCTTAAATTTTTGCAAAACAGCACGTTTTGAGCTTTATTCTGCGTTTAACGCGTAAAACAGCATAAAACGACGAAATTTTTATTATTCGTTTTTATTTTATTGCGTCTATTTGAACGATTTCAACGATCTAAAATGCTTGAAAATGCTTATTTTAGCAAAACAGCACGTTTTGAGCGTTTAATCTGCGTTTTAACGCGTAAAACAGCATAAATTAACGACAAATTTTTATTATTCGTTTTTTTAATATTACGTCCATTTTGAACGATTTCAACGATCTAAAATGCTGAAAAGCTTATTTAGCAAAAGAGCACGTTTTGAGCTTTAATCTGCCCTTTTAACGCGTAAAACAGCTATAAAACAACGAATTTTTATTATTCGTTTTATAATATTGCTTCTATTTGAACGATTTCAACGATCTAAAATGCTTGAAAATGCTTATTTTAGCAAAAAACAGCACGTTTTGAGCTTTTTAAACTGCGTTTTAACGCGTAAAACACACCCTAAAAACGACGAAATTTTTTTTATTCGTTTTTATTAATATTGCGTCTATTTGAACGATTTCAACGATCCAAAAAGCTTGAAAATCTTATTTTAGCAAAACAGCACGTTTTGAGCTTTATTCGCGTTTTTTAACGCGTAAAAAACATAAAAGCAGAAATTTTTATTTTAGTTTTTATTTTTTGCGTCTATTTGAAGATTTCAACGATCTAAAATGCGAAAATGCTTATTTTTTGCAAAACAGCCGTTTTGAGCTTTTAATTCTGCGTTTTAACGCGTAAACAGCTTTAAAAAGACGAAATTTTATTATTCGTTTTTTATTAATATTCGCTCTATTTGAACGTTTCAACGATTTAAAAAGCTTGAAAATGCTTATTTAGCAAAACAGCACGTTTTGAGCTTTTATTCTGCGTTTAACGCGTAAAACAGCATAAAACGACGAAAATTTTATTATTCGTTTTTTTTTTTTATTGCGTCTATTTGAACGTTCAACGATCTAAAATGCTTGAAAATGCTTTATTTTGCAAACACACGTTTGAGCTTTAATCTGCGTTTTTAACGCGAAAACGCTAAACGAGATTTTTTTTATTCGTTTTATTTATTACGTCCATTTGAACGATTTCAACGTCTAAAATGATTGAAAATGCTTATTTTAGCAAAACGCACGTTTTTGAGCTTTATTCTGCGTTTTAACGCGTAAACGCTAAAACGACCTAATTTTATTATTCGTTTTAATATTGCTTCTATTTGAACGATTTCAACGATCCAAAATGCTTGAAAATGCTTATTTAGCAAACAGACGTTTTGAGCTTTAATCTGCGTTTTAACGCGTAAAACAGCATAAAAACGACAATTTTTATTATTCGTTTTTTATTTATTGCTTCTATTTGAACGATTTCAACGATCTAAAATGCTTGAAAATGCTTATTTTAGCAAAACAGCACGTTTTGAGCTTTTAATCTGCGTTTTAACGCGTAAAACAGCATAAAACGACGAAATTTTTTCTTATTCGTTTTTATTAATATTGCGTCTATTTGAACGATTTCGACGATCTAAAATGCTTGAAAATGCTTTTTAGCAAAACACGTTTTTAGCTTTTTTCTGCGTTTTAACGCGTAAAAAAGCATAAAAAAGACGAATTTTATTTTCGTTTTTATTTTTTTGCGTCTATTTGAACGATTTCAACGATCTAAAATGCTTGAAAATGCTTATTTTAGCAAAACAGCACGTTTTGAGCTTTAATCTGCGTTTTAACGCGTAAACGCATAAAACGACGAAATTTTTTTTTATTCGTTTTATTAATATTGCGTTATTTGAACGATTTCACGATCAAAATGCTTGAAATCTTATTTTTAGCAAAACAGCACGTTTGAGCTTTTATTCTGCGTTTTTTTAACGCGTAAAAAAAAAAAACGACGAAATTTTTATTTTGTTTTATTTTTTTGCGTCTATTTGAACGATTTCAACGATCTAAAATGCTGAAATTGCTTTTTTTTGCAAAACAGCCGTTTTGAGCTTAATCTGCGTTTTAACGGAACACATAAAACGACGATTTATTATTCGTTTTTTATTAATATTGCTTCTTTTGAACGATTTCAACGGTCTAAAATGCTGAAAATGCTTATTTTTAGCAAAACAGCACTTTTTTGAGCTTTAATCTGCGTTTTAACGCGTAAACACAAAACGACGAAATTTTATTTTCTTTTTATTAATATTGCGTCCATTTGAACGATTTCAACGATCTAAAATGTTTAAAATGCTTATTTTTAAAAAAAGCACGTTTTGAGCTTTTAATTTTTTTAAAAAAAAAAAAACGAGTTTTTTTATTCGTTTTTTTTAAAAGCTCCCTTTAACGATTTAAGTTAAAATGTTGAAAAGCTTTTTTTGCAAAACCCGTTTGGGAACGCTTTAAAAGCGAAAAATAAAAACCCTTTTTTTTATTTTTTTATTAAATTTCGTCTTTTTAAGATTTCAAACAAAATGCTTAAAAAACTTTTTTAGCAAAACAAGGGGTTTTATTTCGTTTTAATAAAAAGCTAAAAGACGAAAATTTTTTTTTTTTTTTTTTTATTTTTATTTCTTTTTGAAACCCACAAAATGGTTTTTTTTTTAAAAAAAAAAATTTGGGGGAATTTTTTAACCCAAAAAATAAAACGCGAAATTTTTAATTCTTTTTTTAAATTTTCTTTTTGAACGTTTAAGTTAAAATGCTTAAAAACTTAAAGCAAAACGCATTTTTTTCTTTTTTTTTTTCGCGTAAAAAAGCATAAAAAAACAAATTTTAAAATTGTTTTTATTTTTTTTTAGAAAGTTTAAGTTAAAATGCTTAAAAACTTTTTTGCAAAACGCATTTTTTTTTTTTAAAAACGTGGAAATAAAAAGACAAATTTTTAATTCTTTTTTTTTAAAAATTTTCTATTTGCGTTTAACCTTTGCTTAAAAGATTTTAAAAAGATTTTATTTAATCGCTTTAACGTAAAAAATTTTAAAAAAAAAAGAATTTTTTTTTTGAATTTGCTTTATTTTCGTTTAACGCTAAAAAGCAAAAGCATTTTAAAAAACCCTTTTATTTTAAATTCGTTTTTAACGGTCAGCATAAAAGCGAAATTTTTTTTTTTTTTTAAAAAGCGTTATTTAACGTTTAACCCAAAAGCTTTTAAAACATTTTTTAAAAAACCTTTTTTATTCCTTTTAACGGTTAACACTAAAAGGAAAAATTTTTTTAAAACGTTTTTTTTTTTTTCTTATTTTCTTTAACGCTAAAAGCTTAAAAGCTTTTTAAAAACCCTTTTGGCTTTTTAACCCCTTTTTTAAAGCTAAAAAAGCTAAAAGCTTTTTTTTTTAACGTTTTTTTTTTTTATTGCCCTTTTAACGTTTAACCATTAAAAGCTTTTAAAAACTTTTTTTAAAACCGGTTTTTTAAGTTTAACGGTTTTAAGCTAAAACAATAAAAAAAGAAATTTTTTTTTTTTTTT
>NW_027049808.1:0-3928 GCF_025399875.1 Dalotia coriaria
CGCAGTTTTAGTTTTAAAACTGCGTTTTAACGCTAAAAAAACATAAAACGACGGGGAATTTTTTTTTATTCGTTTTATTAAAAATTTCTTCTATTTGAACGATTTCAACGATCTAAAATGTTTGTCTTATTTTAAAACAAACCCTTTTTAGCTTTTTAAACTGCGTTTTAACGCGTAAAACGCATAAAAAATTTTTTTTATTCCTTTTTATTAATATTGCGTCTTTTGAACGATTTCAACGATCTAAAATGCTTGAAAAAAAGCTTTTTTTGCAAAACAGCACGTTTTATTTAATCTGCGTTTTAACGCGTAAAACACATAAAAAAAACGATTTTTTTTTTATTCGTTTTTATTAATATTTGCTTCTATTTGATCGTTTCAACGATCTAAATGTTAAAAAAAGCTTTTTTGAAAAAAGCACGTTTTGAGCTTTAATCTCGTTTAACGCGTAAAACAACATAAAATGACGATTTTTTTTTTATTCGTTTTTTTAAATATTGCATCTATTTAAACATTTCAACGATCTAAAATGCTTGAAAATGCTTATTTTAGCAAAAAAGCACGTTTTAATTTAATCTGCGTTTTTTAACGCGTAAAACCATAAAAAAGACGAAAAATTTTTTTATTCGTTTTTTTTATTGCTTCTATTTGAACGATTTCAACGTCTAAATCTTGAAAATGCTTTTTTAAAAACAACGTTTTGAGCTTTTAAAACGTTTTTAACCCTAAAAAACATAAAACGACGAAATTTTTTTTATTCGTTTTTTTTAATATTGCGTCTATTTGAACGTTTCAACGATCTAAAATGGGGTCTTATTTTACAAAACAGCCTTTTGAGCAAAAACGAGTTTTTAAAGCGTAAAACGCATAAAACGACAGATATTTTATTATTCGTTTTTTTTTTAATATTGCTTCTATTTGAACGATTTCAACGATCTAAAATGCTTGAAAATGCATATTTTTGAAAAAGCACGTTTTTTAGCTTTTTAAACTGCGTTTTAACGCGTAAAACCAAAAACGACGAATTTTTTTTTATTCGTTTTTTTTTTGCTTCTATTTGAACGATTTCAACGATTAAAATGCTTGAAAATGCTTATTTTAGCAAAACAGCACGTTTTTTAGCTTTAATCTGCGTTTTTAACGTAACACACATAAAACGACAAAATTTTTATTATTCGTTTTTTTTTAATATTGCGTCTATTTGAACGATTTCAACGATCTAAATGTTTAAAATGCTTTTTTAGAAAAAAGCACGTTTTTAGCTTTATTCTGCGTTTTAAGCGTAAAAGGGGTAAAACGCGAAATTTTTTTATTCGTTTTTTTTTTTTATTGCGTCTATTTGAACGTTTCAACGATCTAAAATGCTTGGAAATGTTTATTTTAGCAAAACAGCACGTTTTGAGCTTTAATATGAGTTTTTTAACCCTAAAAACAAAAAAGCTTTTTATTTTTCGTTTTTTAATTTTCTTCTATTTGAACGTTTTAACGTCTAAAATGCCTGAAAATCTTATTTTAGCAAAACAGCACGTTTTGAGCTTTAATCTGCGTTTTAACGCGTAAAACAGCATAAAACCCCGGGGTTTTTTTTTATTGTTTTTTTTTTTAAAATTGCTTCTATTTGAACGATTTCAACGATCCAAAAAAGGGGAAAATGCTTTTTTAGCGAAACAGACTTTTTTCAATCTGCGAAGCTAACACAGCATAAAAAAGACGAAATTTTTATTATTCGTTTTTATTAATATTGCGTCTATTTGAACGATTTCAAACCAAAATGCTTGAAAATGCTTTTTTGCAAAAAGCACGTTTGAGTTTAACCGTTTTTAAAGCGTAAAACAAAAAAAGGGGAAATTTTTATTATTCGTTTTTTTTTTTAATATTGCTCTTTTAACATTTTAACGATCAAAATGCTTGAAAATGCCATTTTTGCAAAAACAGACGTTTTAGCTTTTTAAACTGCGTTTTAACGCGAAAACAGCATAAAAAAAGACGAAATTTTTATTATTCGTTTTTTATTAATTGCGTCTATTTGAACGATTTCCCCAAAGATCTAAAAAAGCTTGAAAATGCTTATTTTAGCCAAAACAGCACGCCCGGGGTTTTAATCTGCGTTTAACGCGTAAAACAGCATAAAAACGGCCCAAATTTTTTTTATTCGTTTTATTAATATTGCTTCATTTGAACATTTCAAAGATCTAAAATGCTTGGGAAAAAACTTATTTTAGCAAAAAAAGCACGTTTTGAGCTTTTTAAACGCGTTTTTAAAGCGTAAAACAGCATAAAAAACCCCAATTTTTTTTTATTCCTTTTTTTTTAATATTGCTTCTTTTTAAAGGTTTCAACGATCTAAAATGCTTGAAAATGCTTATTTTTAAAACAAAACAGCACGTTTTGGGGTTTTTAAACTGCGTTTTAACGCAAAACAGCATAAAAACCCCCAAATTTTTATTATTCGTTTTTTTTAATATTTGCTTCTTTTGAAACGATTTCAACGACTAAAATGCTTTAAAATGCTTATTTTAGCAAAAAAAAGCACGTTTTTAGCTTTAATCGCGTTTTAACCCCGTAAAACAAAAAAAAAAACGACGAAATTTTTTTTTATTCGTTTTTTTTTTAATATTGCGTCTTTTAACGATTTCCCCGATCTAAAATGGGAAAAAGCCAATTTTTCAAAACAGCACGTTTTAAATTTAATCCGCGTTTTTAAAGCGAAAACAGCATAAAACGACGAAATTTTTTTTTTATTCGTTTTTATTTAAAATTGCTTTTATTTGAACGATTTAACCCATCTAAAATGCTTAAAAAAACTTTTTTTTAGCAAAACAGCATTTGGGGTTTTTAAACCGCGTTTTAACGCGTAAAACAGCATAAAAAAAACCCAAATTTTTTTTATTCGTTTTTTTTTAATTTTTCCTTTTTCATTTTAACGATCTAAAAAAGCTTGAAAATGTTTTTTTTAGCAAAACAGCCCCCTTTTTGGGGCAACCGTTTTTAAAGCGTAAAACAGCATAAAAAAGCCGAAATTTTTTATTATTCGTTTTTTTTTAATATTGCGTCTATTTGAACGATTTCAACGATCTAAAATGCTTGAAATGCTTATTTTAGCAAAAAAAGCACGTTTTGAGCTTATTCTGCGTTTTAACGCGTAAAACAGCATAAAAACGACGAAATTTTTTATTATTCGTTTTTATTTTATTGCGTCTATTTAAACGATTTCAACGATCTAAAATGCTTGAAAGTGCTTTATTTTAGCCAAACAGCACGTTTTGAGCTTTTTAAACTGCGTTTTAACGCGTAAAAACATAAAACGACGAATTTTTATTATTCGTTTTATTAATATTGCTTCTATTTGAACGGATTTCAACGATCTAAATTGCTTGAAAATGCTTATTTTAGCAAAACAGCACGTTTTGAGCTTTAATCTGCGTTTTAACGCGTAAACAGCATAAAACGACGAATTTTTATTATTCGTTTTTATCAATATTGCTTCTATTTGAACGATTTCAACGATCTAAAATGCTTGAAAATGCTTATTTTAGCAAAACAGCACGTTTTGAGTTTTAATCTGCGTTTTAACGCGTAAAAAAGCATAAAACGACGATTTTTTATTATTGGTTTTTATTAATATTGCGTCTATTTGAACGATTTCAACGATCTAAAATGCTTGAAAATGCTTTTTTTTAGCAAAACAGCACGTTTTGAGCTTTTTAAACTGCGTTTAACGCGTAAAACGCATAAAAAAGACGAATTTATTATTCGTTTTTATTAATATTGCTTCTATTGGGAAAGATTTCAACGATCTAAAATGTTTGAAAATGCTTATTTTAGCAAAACAGCACGTTTTTAGTTTTAATCTGCGTTTTAACGCGTAAAAATGCGTAAAACGACGATTTTTATTATTCCTTTTATTAATATTTTGCGTCTATTTGAA
>NW_027049809.1:0-3928 GCF_025399875.1 Dalotia coriaria
GCACGTTTTGAGCTTTAATCTGCGTTTAACCCTAAAACAACAAAAACGACAAATTTTTTATTCGTTTTATTAATATTGCATCTATTTGAACGATTTCAACGATCTAAAATGCTTGAAAATGCTTATTTTAGCAAAACAGCCCTTTTTAGCTTTATTCTGCGTTTTAACGCGTAAAACAATAAAACGACGAAATTTTTTTTTATTTGTTTTTATTTTTTTGCGTCTATTTAAACGATTTCCCCGTCTAAAATGCTTGAAAATGCTTATTTTAGCAAAACAGCATGATTCGAGCTTTTTAAACTGCGTTTAACGCGTAAAAAATCATAAAAAAGCGAAAATTTTTTTTATTCGTTTTTTTTAATATTCGTCTATTTGAACGATTTCAACGATCTAAAATGCTTGAAAATGCTTATTTTAGAAAACCACGTTTTGAGCTTTATTCGCGTATTAACGCGTAAAACAGCATAAAACGACGAAATTTTTATTATTCGTTTTTATTTTTTGCATTTAACGATTTTGCCGAAAATCTTATTTTGAAAACAGCACGTTTTGGAATCTGCGTTTTAACGCGTAAAACAGCATAAAACGACGAATTTTTATTATTCGTTTTTTTTTAATTCGTCTATTTGAAAGTTTCAACGATCTTTTGGAAAAAGCTTATTTTAGCAAAACAGCACTTTTTGAGCTTTAATCCGTTCTAACGCGAAAAAAGCAAAAAAAACGAATTTTTTTTTTTTTTTTTTATTAAATTTGCTTCTTTTTGAACGATTTCCGATCAAAAAAGCTTGAAAATCTTATTTTAAAAACAGCACGTTTGAGCTTTAATCTGCGTTTTAACGCGTAAAACACATAAAAAAGCAATTTTTTATTATTCGTTTTTTTTAATATTGCGTCTTTTGAACGATTTCAACGATCTAAAATGCTTGAAAATTTATTTTAAAAAAACGTTTGAGCTTTAATCTGCGTTTTTTAACGTAAAACAGCATAAAACGGGCAAAATTATTCGTTTTTTATTAATTTTGCTTCTATTTTAACGATTTCAACGATCTAAAATGCTTGAAAAAGCTTATTTTAGCAAAAAAGCACGTTTTGAGCTTTATTCTGCGTTTTAACGCGTAAAACACAAAACGCAAATTTTTTTTATTCGTTTTTATTAATATTGCGTCTAGAACGATTTCCCCGATCTAAAATGCTTGAAAATGCTTATTTTCCGCCCTTTGAGCTTTAATTTGCGTTTTAACCCTAAAACAGCATAAAATGACGAATTTTTATTATTCGTTTTTTTTTATTGCTTCATTTAAACGATTTCAACGATCTAAAATGCTTGAAAATGCTTATTTTTGCAAAACAGCGTTTTTAGCTTTAATCTGCGAACGCGTAAAAAAGCAAAAAAAGACGAAATTTTATTATTCGTTTTTTTTTTAAAATTTTCTTCTATTTGAACGGTTTTTAAAGATCTAAAACGCGAAAATGCTTATTTTAGCAAAACAGCACGTTTTTTGGGTTTATTCTGCGTTTTAACGCGTAAAACAGGGATAAAACGACGAAATTTTTTTTATTCGTTTTTATTAATATTGCGTCTATTTGAACGATTTCAACGATCTAAAATGGGGAAAATGCTTATTTTAGCAAAACAGCACGTTTTTAGCTTTTATTCTGCGTTTTACGCGTAAAACACATAAAACGACGAAAATTTTTATTATTCGTTTTTATTTTTTGTGCGTCTATTTGAACGATTTCGACGATCTAAAATGCTTGAAAATGCTTATTAACGCGTAAAACAGCATAAAACGCGAAATTATTCGTTTTTATTAATATTGCGTCTATTTGAACGATTTCAACGATCTAAAATGCTTGAAAATGCTTATTTTAGCAAAACGGGACGTTTTGAGCTTTATTCTGCGTTTTAACGCGTAAAACACATAAAACGACGAAATTTTTATTATTCGTTTTTTTTAATATTGCTTCTATTTAAACGATTTCAACGATCTAAAATGCGAAAATGCTTATTTTAGCAAAACAGCACGTTTGAGGGTTTTTCTGTTTTGAGCTTTAATCTGCGTTTTAACGCGTAAAACAGCATAAAACGACGAATTTTTATTATTCGTTTTTATTATTTGCTTCTATTTGAACGATTTCAACGATCTAAAATGCTTGAAAATGCCTATTTTAGCAAAACAGCACGTTTTGAGCTTTAATCTGCGTTTTAACGCGTAAAACAGCATAAAACGACGAATTTTTTATTATTCGTTTTTATTAATATTGCGTCTATTTGAACGATTTCAACGATCTAAAATGCTTGAAAATGCTATTTTAGCAAAACAGCACGTTTTGAGCTTTAATCAGCGTTTTAACGCGTAAAACAGCATAAAACGACGAATTTTTATTTATCGTTTTTATTAATTATGCGTCTATTTGAACGATTTCAGCGATCAAAATGCTTGAAAATGCTTATTTTAGCAAAACAGCACGTTTTGAAGCTTTAATCAGCGTTTTAACGCGTAAAACAGCATAAAACGACGAAATTTTTTTATTTGTTTTTATTAATATTGCGTCTATTTGAACGATTTCAACGATCTAAAATGCTTGAAAATGCTTATTTTAGCAAAACAGCACGTTTTGAGCTTTTAATCTGCGTTTTAACGCGTAAAACAGCATAAAACGACGAATTTTTATTATTCGTTTTTATTAATATTGCTTCTATTTGAACGATTTCAACGATCTAAAATGCTTGAAAATGCTTATTTTAGCAAAACAGCGCACGAGCTTTAATCTGCGTTTTAACGCGTAAAACAGCATAAAAACGACAGAAATTTTTTATTATTCGTTTTTATTAATATTGCGTCTATTTGAACGATTTCAACGATCTAAAATGCTTGAAAATGCTTATTTTAGCAAAACAGCACGTTTTGAGCTTTATTCTGCGTTTTAACGCGTAAAACGAGCATAAAAACGACAAATTTTTATTATTCGTTTTTATTAATATTGCTTCTATTTAAACGATTTCAACGATCTAAAATGCTGAAAATGCTTATTTTAGCAAAACAGCACGTTTTGAGCTTTAATCTGCGTTTTAACGCGTAAACAGCATAAAACGACGAAATTTATTATTCGTTTTTTTAAATATTGCTTCTATTTGAACGATTTCAACGATCTAAAATGGTTGAAAATGCTTATTTTAGCAAAACAGCACGTTTTGAGCTTTAATCTGCGTTTTAACGCGTAAAACAGCATAAAACGACGAATTTTTATTATTCGTTTTTATTAATATTGCGTCTATTTGAACGATTTCAACGATCTAAAATGCTTGAAAATGCTTATTTTAGCAAAACAGCACGTTTGAGCTTTTATTCTGCGTTTTAACGCGTAAAACAGCATAAAACGACAGAAATTTTATTATTCGTTTTTTTTTATTCGCGTCTATTTGAACGATTTCAACGATCTAAAAGCGAAAATGCTTATTTTAGCAAAACAGCACGTTTTGAGCTTTTAATCTGCGTTTTAACGTGTAAAACAGCATAAAACGACAAATTTTTTATTATTCGTTTTTTATTAATATTACTTCTATTTGAACGATTTCAACGATTTAAAATGCTTGAAAATGCTTATTTTAGCAAAACAGCACGATTTGAGCTTTAATCTGCGTTTTAACGCGTAAAACAGCATAAAACGACGAAATTTTATTATTCGTTTTATTTTTATTGGTCTATTTGAACGATTTCAGCGATCTAAAATGCTTGAAAATGCTTATTTAGCAAAACAGCACGTTTTGAGCTTTAATCTGCGTTTAACGCGTAATCAGCATAAAACGACTTTTTATTATTCGTTTTTATTAATATTGCTTCTATTTGAACGATTTCCAGCGATCTAAAATGCTAAAACTTATTTAGCAAAACAGCACTGTTTTGAGAGCTTTAATCTGCGTTTT
>NW_027049810.1:0-3922 GCF_025399875.1 Dalotia coriaria
GATTTTTGTTAAAAAATTTAAAATGTTTTTTAAAAAAAACAGCACGTTTTGAGTTTTCTGCGTTTTAACGCGTAAAAAAACATAAAAAAAGCGTTTTTTTAAATTTGTTTTTTTAATATTGTTTATTTGAACGATTTAACGTCTAAAATGCTTGAGAATGCTTTATTTTAGCAAAAAAGCACGTTTTGAAAACTGCGTTTTTAAAGCAAAAAAGCATAAAGCGACGTTTTTTTTTTTTTCGTTTTTATTAATTTGCTTCTATTTAACGATTTCCCCCGATCTAAAATGCTTGAAAATGATTATTTTAGCAAAACAGCACCGAGCTTTAATCCGCGTTTTAACGCAAAACACATAAAAAAGACGAAATTTTTTTTTTATTCGTTTTTTAAATTACGTCTATTTGAACGTTTCCCCGATCTAAAATGCTAGAAAATGCTTATTTTAGCAAAACAGCACGTTTTGAGCTTTAATCTGCGTTTTAACGCGTAAAACAGCATAAAAATGACGAATTTTTTATTATTCGTTTTTATTAATATTGCTTCTATTTAAACGATTTCAACGATCTAAAATGTTTAAAATGCTTATTTTAGCAAACAGCACGTTTTGAGCTTTAATCTGCGTTTTAACGCGTAAAACAGCATAAAAACGACGAAATTTTTATTATTCGTTTTTATTAATATTGCGTCTATTTGAACGATTTCAACGATCTAAAATGCTTGAAAATGCTTATTTTAGCAAAACAGCACGTTTTGAGCTTTAATCTGCGTTTTAACGCGTAAAACAGCATAAAACGACGAATTTTTTATTATTCGTTTTTATTAATATTGCTTCTATTTGAACGATTTCAACGACCTAAATTGCTTGAAAATGCTTATTTTAGCAAAACAGCACGTTTTGAGCTTTAATCTGCGTTTTACGCGTAAAACAGCATAAAAACGACGAAATTTTATTATTCGTTTTATTAATATTGCGTCTATTTGAACGATTTCAACGATCTAAAATGCTTGAAAATGCTTATTTTTGCAAAACAGCACGTTTTGAGCTTTAATCTGCGTTTTAACGCGTAAAACAGCATAAAACGACGAAATTTTTATTATTCGTTTTTATTTTGTTGCGTCTATTTGAACGATTTCGACGATCTAAAATGCTTGAAAATGCTTATTTTAGCAAAACAGCACGTTTTGAGCTTTAGTCTGCGTTTTAACGCGTAAAACAGCATAAAACGACGAAATTTTATTATTCGTTTTTATTAATATTGCTTCTATTTGAACGATTTCAACGATCTAAAATGCTTAAAAAGCTTATTTTAGCAAAACAGCACGTTTTGAGCTTTAATCTGCGTTTTAACGCGTAAAACAGCATAAAACGACGAAATTTTTTATTATTCGTTTTTATTAATATTGCTTCTATTTGAACGATTTCAACCTTTTTAAATTTACGTCTATTTGAAGATTTCAAACAAAAAGTGAAAATTTTTTTTTGCAAAAACACGGGGTTTTTTTTCGTTTTAATAAAAAGCTAAAAAAAAAAGAATTTTTTTTTTTTTCTTTTTTAAATGCTTTTTTTTTAAAAAAACGTTAAAAAGCTTAAAATGCTTTTTTAGCAAAAACATTTTTAGTTTATTTCGTTTTAAGGCTAAAAAACAAAAACGACAAATTTTTTTTTTTTTTTTTTTTAAAACGCTTTTTAAACCCCCTTAAGCTTAAAAGCTTTTTTAAAAACGAATTTTTTTTTAATCTCTTTTCGAAAAAAAAAAAAAGATTTTTTTTTTTGAAAAGTTTTATTTAAAAGGTTTAACGCTAAAACTTAAAATGCATTTTAAAAAACGTTTTATTTTAAACTCGTTTAACGGTAAAAAAAGTAAAAGACTTTTTTAAAACGTTTTAAATTTTCCTTTTAACGTTTCCCATTAAAAAAAATTTAAAATCTTTTTTAAAAAAGCCCTTTTATTTAACGGTTTAAACCTAAAAAAAAAATGCTTTTTTTTTAACGTTTTTTTAATTGGTTTAAAACATTTAACGACAAAAATTTTAAAATCTTTTTTAAAAAAAGCCTTTTGGGGGTTTAACCTTTTTTTTTTGAAAACAATAAAACGACGTTTTTTTTATTTGTTTTTTTTAAACGCTAACGATTTAACGACAAAATTTTTAAAAAATTTTTTAAAAAAGCCTTTTGATTTAGCGTTTTAAGCTAAAAAAAAAACGGTTTTTTTATTCGTTTTTTTTTTAAAGCTTTTTTTAACGATTTAAATTTTTTTAAAATGCTTTTTTGAAAAACCCCTTTTTTTTAACCCCGAAAACCTAAAAACGACGTTTTTATTTTCGTTTTTTTAAATTTTAGAAAGATTTAAATTTTTTCTTAAAAATGCTTTTTTAAAAAAAAAAGTTTTTTAAAACCTTTTAAGCAAAACAGCATGAGTTTTTTTTTTCGTTTTTATTTAAAGCATTTAACGACAAATTAAAAAATTAAAATGCTTTTATTTTTTAAACGCCTTTATTTTAACGCGTTTTAAGCTAAAAAAAACTAAAAAAAAAAAAAATTTTTTTTTAACTTTTTATTTTTGGTTTAACCTTTTAAAAACAAAATGTTTTTTTAAAAAGCCTTTTAGAACGGTTTTAAAGCAAAAAAGCTAAAACGGAAAATTTTTTTTTTTTATTTTTTTATTTGCATTTAACGATTAAAAAATTTTAAAAGCTTATTTAAAAAAAGCACGTTTTTAGCTTTTTAAACTGCGTTTTAACGCGTAAAACAGCATAAAACGACGAAATTTTTTATTATTGGTTTTTATTAATATTGCTATTTGAACGATTTCAACGATCTAAAATGCTTGAAAATGCTTATTTTAGCAAAACAGCCCTTTTGAGCTTTATTCTGCGTTTTAACGCGTAAACAACTAAAAACGACGAAATTTTTATTATTCGTTCTTTATTTTTATTGCGTCTATTTGGACGATTTCAACGATCAAAATGCTTGAAAATGCTTATTTTAGCAAAACAGCACGTTTTTAGCTTTAATCCGTTTTAACGCGTAAAACAAGCATAAAACGACGAATTTTTATTATTCGTTTTTTATTAATATTGCTTCTATTTGAACGATTTCAACGATCTAAAAAGCTTGAAAATCTTATTTTAGCAAAACAGCCCTTTGAGCTTTAATTTGCGTTTAACGCGTGAAACGCAAAACGACGAATTTTTATTATTCGTTTTTTAATTTTCTTCTTTGAACGTTTAAAGATCTAAAATGCTTGAAAATGCTTATTTTAGCAAAACAGCCGTTTAGCTTTAGTCTGCGTTTAACGCGTAAAAAACATAAACGACGAAATTTTTATTTTTATGTATGCTTCTATTTGAAAGTTCACGATCTAAAATGCTTAAAGCTTATTTTAGCAAAACAGCACGTTTTGAGAGCTGTAATCTGCGTTTTAACGTAAAACAGCTAAAACGACGAATTTTTATTATTCGTTTTTATTAATGCGTCTATTTGAAGATTTCAACGATCTAAAATGCTTGAAAATGCTTATTTAGCAAAACAGCACGTTTTGAGCTTTTAATCATTTTAACGCGTAAAACAACATAAAACGACGAAATTTTATTATTCGTTTTATTAATATTGCGTCTATTTGAACGATTTCAACGATCTAAAATGCTTGAAAATGCTTATTTTAGCAAAAAGCGCATTTTTGAGCTTTTTTGCGTTTTAACGCGTAAAACACAAAAAAGAATTTTTTATTATTCGTTTTTTTTTCTTTTTAAAAATTTTATTCTTTTTTTAAAAATTTTTAACCAGTTTTCAAAAAAGAAAAACCTTTTTTTAAAATTTTTTTTTTTCGTTTTAAGAAAAAAAGTTATTTTAGCAAAAAGCACGTTTTGAGCTTTTTCTCGTTTTTAACCCGGGCGTAAAACAGCTTTTTTTTTTTTAAAAC
>NW_027049811.1:0-3909 GCF_025399875.1 Dalotia coriaria
ATTATTCGTTTTTTTTTAATATTTGGGTTTTTGAACGATTTCAACGATTAAAAAGCGAGAATGCTTATTTTAGCAAAAACACGTTTTTAGCTTTAATCTGCGTTTTTAACCCTAAAACACATAAAACGACGAAAATTTTTTTTATTCGTTTTTTTTTTTAATATTGCCATTTGAACATTTTAACGATCTAAAATGCTTGAAATGCTTATTTTAGCCAAACAGCAGTTTTGAGCTTTAATCTGCGTTTTTAAAGCTAAAACACATAAAACGACGAATTTTTTTTTATTCGTTTTTATTAATTTTGCCTCTTTTAACGTTTCAACGATCAAAATGCGAAAAAGCTTATTTTAGCAAAACAGCCGTTTTGAGCTTTTTAAACTGCGTTTTTAAAGCGTAAAACAGCATAAAACGACGAAATTTTATTATTCGTTTTTATTTAAAATTGCCTTTTGAACGACAACGATCTTCAAAATGCTTATTTAGCAAAACAGCCCTTTTTAGCTTTTAATCGCGTTTTTAAAGCGTAAACAGCTAAAACGACGAAATTTTTTTTTATTTGTTTTTATTAATATTGCTCTATTTGAACGATTTCAGCGATCTAAAATGCTTGAAATGCTTATTTAGCCAAACCCGTTTTTAGCTTTAAATTGCAACGCGTAAAACGGGATAAAACGACGAATTTTTATTTTGTTTTTTTTTTTTAATATTGCCTCTTTTGAACGATTTCAACGATCTAAAATGCTTTTATTTTAGCAAAACAGCACGTTTAGCAATCGCGTTTTAACGCGTAAAACACATAAAACGACAAATTTTTTTTATTCGTTTTTTTTTTAATATTCGTCTATTTGAACGATTTCAACGATCTAAAAAGCGTCTTATTTTAGCAAAACAGCGTTTTTAGCTTTTCTGCGTTTTGCGTAAAAAAACATAAAACGACGAATTTTTTTTTAATCGTTTTTTTTTTATTGCTTCTATTTGAAAATTTCAACGATCAAAATGCTTGAAAATGCTTTTTTTAGCAAAAAACGTTTTGAGCTTTTATTCGCGTTTTTAACCCTAAAAAACATAAAACGACAAATTTTTTTTTATTCGTTTTTATTAATATTGCGCTATTTGGTTTCACGATCTAAAAAGCTTGAAAATGCTTATTTTAGCAAAACAGCACGTTTTGAGCTTTTAAACCGTTTTAACGCGTAAAACAACAAAAACGGAAAATTTTATTATTCGTTTTTTTTTTTTGCTCTATTTGAACGATTTAACGATCTAAAAGCGAAAATGCTTATTTTGCAAAAACAGCACGTTTTGAGCTTTTTAAACTGCGTTTTAAGCGTAAAAACAGCATAAAACGAAAATTTTTTTTTTTTTTCGTTTTTTTTTTATTGCTTCTATTTGAACGATTTCAACGATCTAAAATGCTTGAAAATGCTTATTTTGGCAAAACAGCACGTTTTGAGCTTTAATCTGCGTTTTAACGCGTAAAACAGCATAAAACGACAGATTTTTTATTATTCGTTTTTATTAATATTGCTTCAATTTGAACGATTTCAACGATAAAATGCTTGAAAATGCTTATTTTGGCAAAACAGCACGTTTTGAAGCATTCTACCACGTTTTAACGCGTAAAATAGCATAAAACGACGAAATTTTTATTATTCGTTTTTTATTAATGTGCGTCTATTTGAACGATTTCAACGATCTAAAATCTTGAAAATGTTTATTTTTAGCAAAACAACGATTTGAGCTTTAATCTGCGTTTTAATGCGTAAACAGCATAAAACGACGAATTTTTTATTATTCGTTTTATTAATATTGCTTCTATTTGAACGATTTCAACGATCTAAAATGTAGAAATGATTATTTTAGCAAAACAGCACGTTTGAGCATTAATCTGCGTTTTAACGTAAGCAGCATAAAAACGACGGAAATTTTTTATTATTCGTTTTTATTAATATTGCGTCTATTTGAACGATTTCAACGATTTAAAATGCTTGAAAATGCTTATTTTAGCAAAACAGCACGTTTTGAGCTTTAATCTGCGTTTTAATGCGTAAACAGCATAAAAGCGACGAATTTTATTATTCGTTTTTTATTATTAATATTGCTTCTATTTGAACGGTTCAGCGATCTAAAATCTTGAAAATGCTTATTTTAGCAAAACAGCGCGTTTGAGCTTTATTCTGCGTTTAACGCGTAGAAACAACATAAAACGACGAAATTTTTTATTATTCGTTTTTATTTTTATTGCGTCTATTTGAACGATTTCCAACGATCTAAAATGCTTGAAAATGCTTATTTTAGCAAAACAGCACGTTTGAGCTTTTAATCCTGCGTTTTAACCCGTACAACAGCATAAAAACGACGAAATTTTTATTATTCGTTTTTATTTTTTATTGCGTCTATTTGAACGATTTCAACGATCAAATGCTTGAAAATGCTTATTTTAGCAAAGAGCAGCACGTTTTGAGCGTTAATCTACGTTTTTAATGCGTAAAACAGCATAAAACGACGAATTTTTTATTATTCGTTTTTTATTAATATTGCTTCTATTTGAACGGTTCAACGATCTAAAATGTGAAAATGCTTATTTTAGCAAAACAGCACGTTTTTGACCTTTATTCTGCGTTTTAACGCGTAAACAGCATAAAAACGACGAAATTTTTATTATTCGTTTTTTATTAATATTGCGTCTATTTGAGCGATTTCAACGATCTAAATGCTTGAAAATGCTTATTTTAGCAGCAAAACAAGCACGTTTTGGCGGGCTTTAATCAGTTTTAACGCGTAAAACCAGCATAAAATGACTGAATTTTTTATTATTCGTTTTTTATTAATATTGCTTCATTTAAACGATTTCAACGATCTAAAATGCTTGAAAATTCTTATTTTGCAAAACAGCACGTTTTGAGCTTTTTAAACTCGTTTTAACGCGTAAAACAGCATAAAACGACGAAATTTTTTATTATTCGTTTTTTTAGCTTCTATTTGAACGATTTCAACGTCTAAAAAAACGAAAATGTTTTTTTGAAAACAGCACGTTTTGAGCTTTAATCTGGGGTTTTAAAGCGTAAAACAGCATAAAACGGAAAATTTTTTTTATTCGTTTTATTTTTTTTTGCGTCTATTTGAACGATTTCAACGATCAAAAAATCTTAAAATGCAAGCAAAAAGAGTTTTACCCTTTTAACCCTTTTTTCGCTAAAACGCAAAAAAAATTTTTTTTATTTTTTTTTTATTTTCCATTTAACGATTTAAAGTTAAAATGCTTAAAAAAACATTTTGAAAAACCTTTTGGCTTTTTCTGCGTTTTTTTCGCTAAAAACATAAAAAATAAATTTTTTTTTATTTTTTTTAAATTTTGGGGGTTTTAACGATTTAAGTTAAAATGCTTAAAAAAAATTTTTTTGCAAAAAAGGTTTTAGTTTTAACGCTTTTTTTCGCGAAAAAATTTTTTAAAAAAAAATTTTTATTACGTTTTTTTAAATTTCTTATTTTAACACAACGTTAAAAACTTAAAAAACTTTTTTTAGCAAAACAGCAGGGGTTTTTTTAAATTCGTTTTTTTTAAAAGTAAAAAGGAATTTTTTAATTTTTTTTTTAAATTTTTTTATTTAACCAACGTTAAAAGCTTAAAATGTTTTTAAAAAAGCGTTTTTTTTAAACCTTTTTTTCGCGAAAAAATAAAAAAAAAATTTTTTTTATTCGTTTTAAAATTTTTCCATTTAAGTTTAAATCTAAAAATTTTAAAAGCTTTTTTTGCCAAAAAACCCTTTTTTTTTTACCTTTTTAACGAAAAAATAAAAACCCTTTTTTATTCGTTTTTTAATTTCCTTTTTAAATTTAAATCTAAAAATTTTTAAAAAGCTTTTTTGAAAAAAGCCCTTTTACTTTAACCGGTTTTAACGAAAAATT